>NW_019266370.1:0-7579 GCF_002742605.1 Olea europaea var. sylvestris
AGGGATTTTGGCCATTCTTCGAAAGAATGAGCACTTCTGTACTTCGAACGCTTGGAGAGTCGCCGGACGAAGAATTGAGCGTAACTTTTGCGCACGGTGTCCGCTTTGGGCTAGCGACCGTTTTGGATTGAACTCACCACTTCGTCGTGACGTATGAGGGATTTTCGCCATTTTTCGAAAGAATGAGCACTTGCATATTTGGAACGCTTGGATTTTCGGCGTACGAAGAATTGAACGTAACTTTTACACACGGTGTCCGTTTTGGGCCCATAAGTACTTTTTGGAAACGTAGCGACCGTTTTGGATTGAACTCACAACTTCATCGTGACGTAAGTGGGATTTTGGCCGTTCTTCGAACGAATGAGCGCTTGTATACTAGAACCCTTGGAGAGTCGGCGGATGAAAAATTGAGCGTAACTTTTGTACACGGTGTCCGCTTTGGGCCCACAAGTACGTTTCGGAAATGTAGCGACCATTTTGGATTGAACTCACCACTTCGTCGTGACGTATGAAGGATTTCGGCCATTTTTCAAAAGAATGAGCACTTTCAAATTTGGAACGTTTGGATTGTCGGCGTACGAAGAATTGAGCGTAACTTTCGCACACGGCGTCCGTTTTGGGCCCATAAGTACTTTTTGGAAATGTAGCGACCGTTTTGGATTGAACTCACCACTTCGTCGTGACGTACGAGGGATTTTGGCCATTCTTCAAAAAAATGAGCGCTTGTATATTTAGAATGCTTGGAGAGTCAGCGGACGAAGAATTGAGCGTAACTTTTGCACACGGTGCTCGCTCTGGGCCCATAAGTACTTTTTGGAAATGTAGCGACCCTATTGGATTGAACTCACCACTTCATCGTGACATATGAAGGATTTTGGCCATTTTTTGAAAGAATGAGCACTTGCATATTTGGAACGCTTGGATTCTCGGCGTACGAAGAATTGAGCGTAACTTTTGCACACGGTGTCCGTTTTGTGCCCATAAGTACTTTTTGGAAATGTAGCGACCGTTTTGGATTGAACTCACCACTTCATCGTGACGTACTAGGGATTTTGGCCATTCTTCGAAAGAATGAGCGCTTGTACACCTAGAACGCTTGGAGAGTCAGCGGACGAAGAATTGAGCGTAACTTTTGCACACGGTGTCCGCTTTGGGCCCGTAAGATCTTTTTGGAAATGTAGCGACCGTTTTGGATAGAACTCCCCACTTTGTCGTGACGTATGAGGGATTTCGGCCATTTTTCGAAAGAATGAGCACTTGCATATTTGGAACGCTTGGATTGTCGGCATACGAAGAATTGAGCATAACGTTTGCACACGGTCTCCGTTTTGGGCCCATAAGTACTTTTTGGAAATGTAGCGACCGTTTTGGGATTGAACTCACTACTTCGAGACGTACGAGGGATTTTGGCCATTCTTCGAAAGAATGAGCCCTTCGGTACTTCGAACGCTTGGAGAGTCGCCGGACGAAGAATTGAGCGTAACTTTTGCACCCGGTGTCCGCTTTGGGCTAGCGACCGTTTTGGATTGAACTCACCACTTCGTCATGACGTATGAGGGATTTCTGCCATTTTTCGAAAGAATGAGCACTTGCATATTTGGAACGCTTGGATTGTCGGCGTACGAAGAATTCAGCGTAACTTTTGCACACGGTGTCCGTTTTGGGCCCATAAGTACTTTTTGGAAATGTAGCGACCGTTTTGGATTGAACTCACCACTTCGTCGTGACGTATGAAGGATTTCGGCCATTTTTCAAAGGAATGAGCATTTTCGTATTTGGAACGTTTGGATTGTCGGCGTACGAAGAATTGAGCGTAAGTTTTGCACACGGTGTCCGTTTTGTGCCCATAAGTACTTTTTGGAAATGTAGCGACCATTTTGGATTGAACTCACCACTTCGTCGTGACGTACGAGGGATTTTGGCCATTCTTCGAAAGAATGAGCGCTTGTACACTTAGAACGCTTGGAGAGTCAGCGGACGAAGAATTGAGCGTAACTTTTGCACACGGTGTCCGTTTTGGGCCCATAAGTACTTTTCAAAAATGTAGCGACCATTTTGGATTGAACTCACCACTTCGTCGTGAAGTATGAGGGATTTCGGCCATTTTTCGAAAGAATGAGCACTTGCATATTTGGAACACTTGGATTGTCGACGTACGAAGAATTGAGCGTGACTTTTGCACACGGTGTCCGTTTTGGGCCCATTAGTACTTTTTGGAAATGTAGCGACCGTTTTGGATTGAACTCACTACTTCGACGTGACGTACGAGGGATTTTTGCCATTCTTCGAAAGAATGAGCACTTCTGTACTTCGAACGCTTGGAGAGTCGCCGAACGAAGAATTGCGCGTAACTTTTGAGAACGGTGTCCGCTTTGGGCTAGCGACCATTTTGGATTGAACTCACCACTTCGTCGGGACGTATGAGGGATTTCCGCCATTTTTCGAAAGAATGAGCACTTGCATATTTGGAACGCTTGGATTGTCGACGTACGAAGAATTGAGCGTAACTTTTGCACACGGTGTCCGTTTTGGGCCCATAAGTACTTTTTCGAAATGTAGCGACTGTTTTGGATTGATCTCACAACTTCATCGTGACGTACGTGGGATTTTGGCCATTCTTCGAAAGAATGAGCGCTTGAATACTTAGAACGCTTGGAGAGTCGGCGAACGAAAAATTGAGCGTAACTTTTGTACACGGTGTCCGCTTTGGGCCCATAAGTACTTTTCGGAAAATGTAGCGACCATTTTGGATTGAACACACCACTTCGTCGTGACGTATGAAGGATTTCGGCCATTTTTCAAAAGAATGAGCACTTTCAAATTTGGAACTTTTGGATTGTCGGCGTACGAAGAATTGAGCGTAACTTTTGCACACGGCGTCCGTTTTGGGCCCATAAGTACTTTTTGGAAATGTAACGACCGTTTTGGATTGAACTCACCACTTCGTCGTGACGTACGAGGGATTTTGGCCATTCTTCAAAAAATGAGCGCTTGTATACTTAGAACGCTTGGAGAGTCAGCGAACGAAGAATTGAGCGTAACTTTTGCACACGGTGTCCGTTTTGGGCCCATAAGTACTTTTTGGAAATGTAACGACCGTTTTGGATTGAACTCACCACTTCGTCGTGACGTATGAGGTATTTTGGCCATTTTTCGAAAGAATGAGCACTTGCATATTTGGAACGCTTGGATTGTCGGCGTACGAAGAATTGAGCGTGACTTTTGCACACGGTGTTCGTTTTCGGCCCATAAGTACTTTTTGGAAATGTAGCAACGGTTTTGGATTGAACTCACAACTTCGTCGTGACGTACGAGCGATTTTCGTCATTCTCCGAAAGAATGAGCGCTTGTATACTTAGAACGCTTAGAGAGTCGGCGGACGAAGAATTGAGCATAACTTTTGCACACGGTGTCCGCTTTGGGCCCGTAAGGGCATTTTGGAAATGTAGCGACTGTTTTGGATTGAACTCACCACTTTATCGTGACGTATGAGGGATTTCAGCCATTTTTTGAAAGAATGAGCAATTGCATATTTTGAATGCTTGGATTGTCGGCGTACGAAGAATTGAGCGTAACTTTTGCACACGATGTCCATTTTGGGCCCATAAATACTTTTTGGAAATGTAGCGACCGTTTTGGATTGAGCTGACCACTTCGTCGTGACGTACGAGGGATTTCGGCCATTCATCGAAAGAATGAGCGCTTGTATATTTAGAACGCTTGGAGAGTCGGCGGACGAAGAATTGAGCATAACTTTTGCACACGGTGTCCCCTTTGGGCTCATAAGAACTTTTTGGAAATGTACCGACCGTTTTGGATTGAACTCACCACTTCGTCGTGACGTATGAAGGATTTCGGCCATTTTTCAAAGGAATGAGCACTTTCGTATTTGGAACGATTGGATTTTGGCCATTTTTTGAAAGAATGAGCACTTGCATATTTGGAACGCTTGGATTGTCGGCGTACGAAGAATTGAGCGTAACATTTGCACACGCTGTCCGTTTTGGGCCCATAAGTACTTTTTGGAAATGTAGCGACCGTTTTGGATTGAACTCACAACCTCATCGTGACGTGCAAGGGATTTTGGCAATTCTTCGAAAGAATGAGCGCTTGTATAGTTAGAACGCTTGGAGATTCGGCTGACAAAGAATTGAGCGTAACTTTTGCACACGGTGTCCCCTTTGGGCTCATAAGAACTTTTTGGAAATGTACCGACCGTTTTGGATTGAACTCACCACTTCGTCGTGACGTACGAGAGATTTTGGCCATTCTTCGAAAGAATGAGCGCTTGTACACTTAGAACGCTTGGAGAGTCGGCGGACGAAGAATTGAGCGTAACTTTCGCACTCGGTGTCCGTTTTTGCCCCATAAGTACTTTTCGGAAATGTAGCGACCGTTTTGGATTGAACTCACCGCTTCGTCATGACGTATGAAGGAGTTCGGCCATTTTTCAAAGGAATGAGCACTTTCGTATTTGGAACGTTTGGATTGTCGGCGTACGAAGAATTGAGCGTAACTTTCGCACTCGGTGTCCGTTTTTGCCCCATAAGTACTTTTCGGAAATGTAGCGACCGTTTTGGATTGAACTCACCGCTTCGTCATGACGTATGAAGGAGTTCGGCCATTTTTCAAAGGAATGAGCACTTTCGTATTTGGAACGTTTGGATTGTCGGCGTACGAAGAATTGAGCGTAACTTTTGCACACGGTGTCCGTTTTGGGCCCATAAGTACTTTTTGGAAATGTAGCGACCGTTTTGGATTGAACTCACAACCTCGTTGTGACGTGCAAGGGATTTTCGCAATTCTTCGAAAGAATGAGCGCTTGTATAGTTAGAACGCTTGGAGATTCGGCGGACGAAGAATTGAGCGTAACTTTTGCACACGGTGTCCGCTTTGGGCCCATAAGAACTTTTGGGAAACGTAGCGACCGTTTTCGATTGAACTAACCACTTCGTTGTGACGTATGAGGGATTTCGGCCATTTTTCGAAAGAATGAGCACTTGCATATTTGGAACGCTTGGATTGTCGGCGTACGAAGAATTGAGCGTAACTTTTGCACACGGTGTCCGCTTTGGGCCCATAAGAACTTTTGGGAAACGTAGCGACCGTTTTCGATTGAACTAACCACTTCGTTGTGACGTATGAGGGATTTCGGCCATTTTTCGAAAGAATGAGCACTTGCATATTTGGAACGCTTGGATTGTCGGCGTACGAAGAATTGAGCGTAACTTTTGCACACGGTGTCCGCTTTGGGCCCATAAGAACTTTTGGGAAACGTAGCGACCGTTTTCGATTGAACTAACCACTTCGTTGTGACGTATGAGGGATTTCGGCCATTTTTCGAAAGAATGAGCACTTGCATATTTGGAACGCTTGGATTGTCGGCGTACGAAGAATTGAGCGTGACTTTTGCACACGGTGTTCATTTTCGGCCCATAAGTACTTTTTGGAAATGTAGCAACGGTTTTGGATTGAACTCACAACTTCGTCGTGACGTACGAGGGATTTTCACCATTCTCCGAAAGAATGAGCGCTTGTATACTTCGAACGCTTAGAGAGTCGGCGGACGAAGAATTGAGCATAACTTTTGCACACGGTGCCCGCTTTGGGCCCGTAATAACTTTTTGGAAATGTAGCGACCGTTTTGGATTGAACTCACCACTTCATCGTGACGTATGAGGGATTTCAGCCATTTTTCGAAAGAATGTGCAATTGCATATTTGGAATGCTTGGATTGTCGGCGTACGAAGAATTGAGCGTAACTTTTGCACACGCTGTCCGTTTTGGGCCCATAAGTACTTTTTGGAAATGTAGCGACCGTTTTGGATTGAACTCACAACCTCATCGTGACGTGCAAGGGATTTTCACAATTCTTCAAAAGAATGAGCGCTTGTATAGTTAGAACGCTTGGAGATTCGGCTGACGAAGAATTAAGCGTAACTTTTGCACACGGTGTCCGCTTTGGGCCCATAAGAACTTTTTGGAAATGTAGCTACCGTTTTGGATTGAACTCACCACTTCATCGTGACGTATGAAGGATTTCGGCCATTTTTCAAAGGAATGACCACTTTCGTATTTGGAACGTTTGGATTGTCAGCGTACGAAGAATTAAGCGTAACTTTTGCACACGATGTCCGTTTTGTGCCCATAAATACTTTTTGGAAATGTAGCGACCGTTTTGGATTGAACTCACCACTTCGTCGTGACGTACGAGGGATTTCGGCCATTCTTCGAAAGAATGAGCGCTTGTACACTTAGAACGCTTGGAGAGTCAGCGGACGAAGAATTGAGCGTAACTTTTGCACACGGTGTCCGCTTTGGGCCCGTAAGATCTTTTTGGAAATGTAGCGACCGTTTTGGATTGAACTGATTTTGGCCATTCTTCGAAAGAATAAGCAATTGCATATTTGGAAGGCTTGGATTGTCGTCGTACGAAGAATTGAGCGTAACTTTTGCACACGGTGTCCGTTTTGGGCCCATCAGTACTTTTTGGAAATGTAGGGACCGTTTTGGATTGAACTTACCACTTCGTCGTGACGTATGAGGGATTTCGACCATTTTTCGAAAGAATGAGCAATTGCATATTTGGAAGGCTTGGATTGTCGGCGTACGAAGAATTGAGCGTAACTTTTGTACACGGTGTCCATTTTGGGCCGATAAGTACTTTTTGGAAATGTAGCGACTATTTTGGATTGAACTCAAAACTTCGTCGTGACGTATGAGGGATTTTGGCCATTCGTCGAAAGAATGAGCGCTTGTGTACTTAGAACGCTTGGAGAGTCGGCGGATGAAGAATTGACCGTAACTTTTGAACACGGCGTCCGCTTTGGGCCGAGAAGAACTTTTTGTAAATGTAGCGACCATTTTGGGTTGAACTCACCACTTCGTCGTGATGTATGAAGGATTTCGGCCATTTTTCAAAAGAATGAGCACTTTCATATTTGGAACGTTTGGATTGTCGGCGTACGAAGAATTGAGCGTAACTTTTGCACACGGCGTCCATTTTGGGCCCATCAGTCCTTTTTGGAAATGTAGCGACTATTTTGGATTGAACTCAAAACTTCGTCGTGACGTATGAAGGATTTTGGCCATTTTTCAAAAGAATGAGCACTTTCATATTTGGAACGTTTGGATTGTCGGCGTACGAAGAATTGAGCGTAACTTTTGCACACGGCGTCCATTTTGGGCCCATCAGTCCTTTTTGGAAATGTAGCGACTATTTTGGATTGAACTCAAAACTTCGTCGTGACGTATGAAGGATTTTGGCCATTTTTCAAAAGAATGAGCACTTTCATATTTGGAACGTTTGGATTGTCGGCGTACGAAGAATTGAGCGTAACTTTTGCACACGGCGTCCATTTTGGGCCCATCAGTCCTTTTTGGAAATGTAGCGACCGTTTTGGATTGAACTCACCACTTCGTCGTGACGTATGAAGGATTTTGGCCATTTTTCGAAAGAATAAGCACTTGCATATTTGGAAGGCTTGGATTGTCATCGTACGAAGAATTGAGCGTAACTTTTGCACACGGTGTCCATTTTGGGCCCATCAGTACTTTTTGGAAATGTAGCGACCGTTTT
>NW_019266371.1:0-7577 GCF_002742605.1 Olea europaea var. sylvestris
AGTTCTTATGGGCCCAAAACGGACACTGTGTGCAAAAGTTACGCTCAATTCTTCGTACGCCGACAATCCAAGCGTTCAAAACATACAAGAGCTCATTCTTTCGAAAAATGGTTGAAACCCTCGTACGTAACGACGAAGTGGTGAGTGCAATCAAAAACGGTCACTACATTTCCAAAAAGTTCTTATGGGCCCAAAGCGGACACCGTGTGCAAAAGTTACGCTCAATTCTTCGTACGCCGACAATCCAAGCGTTCGAAACATGCAAGTGCTCATTCTTTTGAAAAATGGCCATAATACCTCGTACGTCACGACGAAGTGGTGAGTTCAATCCAAATGGTCGATACATTTCCAAAAAGTTCTTATGGGCCCAAAGCGGACACCGTGTGCAAAAGTTACGCTCAATTCTTCGTCCGCCGACTCTCCATGCGTTCTAAATATGCAAGTGCTCATTCTTTTGAAGAATGGTCAAAATCCCTCGTACGTCACGACAAAGTGGTGAGTTCAATCCAAAACGGTCGCTACATTTCCAAAAAGTTCTTATGGGCCCAAAGCGAACACCGTATGCAAAAGTTACGCTCAATTCTTCGTCCGCCGACTCTCCATGCGTTCTAAATATGCAAGTGCTCATTCTTTTGAAGAATGGTCAAAATCCCTCGTACGTCACGACGAAGTGGTGACTTCAATCCAAAACGGTTGCTACATTTCCAAAAAGTTCTTATGGGCCCAAAACGGACACCGTGTGCAAAAGTTATGCTCAATTCTTCGTACGCCGACAATCTAAGCGTTCGAAATATACAAGTGCTCATTCTTTCGAAAAATGGCCATAATCCCTCGTACGTCACGACGAAGTGGTGACTTCAATCCAAAACGGTTGCTACATTTCCAAAAAGTTCTTATGGGCCCAAAGCGAACACCGTGTGCAAAAGTTACGCTCAATTCTTTGTATGCCGACAATCCAAGCGTTCCAAATATGCAAGTGCTAATTCTTTCGAAAAATGACCAAAATCCCTCATACGTCACGACGAAGTGGTGAGTTCAATCCGAAACGGTCGCTACATTTCCAAAAAGTTCTTATGGGCCTAAAGCGGACACCGTGTGCAAAAGTTACGCTCAGTTCTTCGTACGCCGACAATCCAAGCGTTCTAAATATGCAAGTGCTCATTCTTTCGGAAAATAGCCGTAATCCCTCGTACATTACGACGAAGTGGTGAGTTCTATCCAAAATGGTCGCTACATTTCCAAAAAGTTCTTATGGGCCTAAAGCGGACACCGTGTGCAAAAGTTACGCTCAATTCTTCGTACGCCGACAATCCAAGCGTTCTAAATATGCAAGTGCTCATTCTTTCGGAAAATAGCCGTAATCCCTCGTACATTACGACGAAGTGGTGAGTTCTATCCAAAATGGTCGCTACATTTCCAAAAAGTTCTTATGGGCCTAAAGCGGACACCGTGTGCAAAAGTTTCGCTCAATTCTTCGTACGCCGACAATCCAAGCGTTCCAAATATGCAAGTGCTCATTCTTTCGAAAAATGGCCAAAATCCTTCATACGTCACGACAAAGTGGTGAGTTCAATCCAAAATGGTCGCTACATTTCCAAAAAGTTCTTATGGGCCCAAAGCCGAAGAATTGCCGAAATCCCTCATACGTCATGACGAAGTGGTGAGTTCAATCCAAAATGATCGCTACATTTCCAAAATGTTCTTATGGGCCCAAAACGGACACTGTGTGCAAAAGTTACGCTCAATTCTTCGTACGCCGACAATCCAAGAGTTCCAAATATGCAAGCGCTCAATCTTACAAAAAATAGCTGAAATCCCTCGTACGTCATGATGAAGTGGTGAGTGCAATCCAAAACGGTCGCTACATTTCCAAAAAGTTCTTATGGGCCTAAAAACGGACACCGTTTGCAAAAGTTACGCTCAATTCTTCGTCCGTCGACTCTCCAAGCGTTCTAAATATAAAAGCGCTCATTCTTTCGAAGAGTAGCCAAAATCCCTCATACGTCACGACGAAGTGGTGAGTTCAATCCAAAATGGTCGTTATATGTCCAAAAAGTACTTATGGGCCCAAAACGGACACCGTGCGCAAAAGTTACGCTCAATTCTTCCTACGCCGACAATCCAAGCGTTCCAAATATGCAAGTGCTCATTCTTTCGAAAAATGGACGAAGGGGTAAGTTCAATCCAAGACGGTCGCTACATTTCCAAAAAGTTCTTATGGGCCCAAAGCCGAAGAATTGCCGAAATCCCTCATACGTCACGACGAAGTGATGAGTTCAATCCAAAACGGTCGCTACATTTCCAAAAAGTTCTTATGGGCCGAAAGCCGAAGAATGGCCAAAATCCCTCCTACGTCACGATGAAGTGGTGAGTTCAATCCAAAACGGTCGCTACATTTCCAAAAAGTACTTATGGGCCTAAAATGGACACCGTGTGCAAAAGTTACGCACAATTCTTCCTACGCCGACAATCCAAGCGTTCCAAATATGCAGGTGCTCATTCTATCGAAAAATGGCCGAAATCCCTCATACGTCAAGACGAAGTGGTGAGTTCAGTCCAAAACGGTCGCTACATTTCCAAAAAGTTCTTATGGGCCTAAAACGAACGCCGTGTGCAAAAGTTACGCTCAATTCTTCGTCCGCCGACTCTCCAAGCATTCTAAATATACAAGTGCTCATTCTTTCAAAGAATGGCCAAAATCCCTCGTACATCACAATGAAGTAGTTAGTTCAATCAAAAACGGTCGCCACAGTTCCAAAAAGTTCTTATGGGCCCAAAACGGACACTGTGTACAAAAGTTACGCTCAATTCTTCGTCCGCCAACTCTCCAAGCATTCTAAATATACAAGTGCTCATTCTTTCGAAGAATGGGCAAAATCCCTCGTACGTCACGATGAAGTTGTTAGTTCAATCAAAAACGGTCGCTACATTTCCAAAAAGTTCTTATGGGCCCAAAGCGGACACCTTGTGCAAAAGTTAGGCTCAATTCTTCATTCGCCGACTCTACAAGCGTTCTAAATATACAAGCACTCATTCTTTCGATGAATGGCCAAAATCCCTCGTACGTCACTACGAAGTGGTAAGTTCAATCCAAAACGGTCGCTACATTTCCAAAAAGTACTTATGGGCCCAAAATGGACACCGTGTGCTAAAGTTACGCTCAATTCTTCGTACACCGACAATCCAAGCGGTCCAAATGTTCAAGTGCTCATTCTTTCGAAAAAAAAAATCGAAATCCCTCATACGTCACGACGAAGTGGTGAGTTCAATCCAAAACGGTCGCTACATTTCCAAAAAGTTCTCATGGGCCCAAAGCGGACACCGTGTGCAAAATTTACGCTCAATTCTTCGTCCGCCGAGTCTCCAAGCGTTCTAAATATAAAAGCGCTCATTCTCTCGAAAAATGGCCGAAATCCCTCATACGTCACGAGGAAGTGGTGAGTTCAATACCAAACGGTCGGTACATTTCCAAAAAGTTCTTATGGGCCCAAAGGGGACACCATGTGCAAAAGTTACGCTCAATTTTTCGTATGCCGACAATCCAAGCATTCCAAATATGCAAGTGCTCATTCTTTCGAAAAATGGCCGAAATCCCTCGTACGTCACGACGAAGTGGTGAGTTCAATCCAAAACGGTCGCTACAATTTCAAAAAGATCTTACGGGCCCAAAGCTGAAGAATGGCCAAAATCCCTCATACGTCACAACGAAGTGGTGACCTCAATCCAAAACAGTCGCTACATTTCCAAGAAGTTCTTATGGGCCAAAAGCGGACACCGTGTGCAAAAGTTTTGCTCAATTCTTCGTACGTCGACAATCCAAGCGTTCCAAATATGCAAGTGCTCATTATTTTGAAAAATGGCTGAAATCCCTCGTACGTCACGATGAAGTGGTGAGTGCAATCCAAAACGGTCGCTACATTTCCAAAAAGTTCTTATGGGCCCAAAACGGACGCTGTGTGCAAAAGTAACACTCAATTCTTCGTCCACTGACTCTCCCAGCGTTTTAAATATACAAGCGCTCCTTCTTTCGAAGAATGTCCAAAATCCCTCGTGCGTCACGACAAAGTGGTAAGTTCAATCCAAAATGGTCGCCACATTTCCAAATAGTTCTTATGGGCCTAAAACGGACACCGTGTACAAAAGTTACGCTCAATTCTTCATACGCCGACAATCCAAGCGTTCCAAATATGCAAGTGCTCATTCTTTCAAAAAATGGCCAAAATCCCTCCTACGTCATGACGAAGTGGTGAGTTCAATCCAAAACGGTCGCTACATTTCCAAAAAGTTCTTAGGGGCCCAAAATGGATACTGTGTACAAAAGTTACGCTCAACTCTTCGTACCCTGACAATCCAAGCGTTCCAAATATGCAAGTGCTCAATCTTTCGAAAATGGCCAAAAACCCTCGTACGTCACAATGAAGTGGTGTGTGCAGTCCAAAACGGTCGCCACATTTCCAAAAAGTTCTTATGGTCCCAAAACGGACACCGTGTGCAAAAGTTACGCTCAATTCTTTGTCCGCCGACTCTCCAAGCGTTCTAAAGGTACAAGCGCTCATTCTCTTGAAGAATGGCCAAAATCCCTTGTACGTCATGACGAAGTGGTGAGTTCAATCCAAAACGGTCGCTACATTTCCAAAAAGATCTTATGGTCCCAAAATGGACACTGTGTGCAAAAGTTACGCTCAATTCTTCGTACGCCGACAATCCAAGGGTTCCAAATATGCAAGTGCTCATTCTTTTGAAAAATAGCCGAAATCCCTCGTACGTGACGACGAAGTGGTGAGTGCAATCCAAAACGGTCGCTACATTTCCAAAAAGTTCTTATGGGCCAAAAACGGACACCGTGTGCAAGAGTTACGCTCAATTCTTCGTCCGCCGACTCTCCAAGTATTTTTAAATATACAACCGCTCATTCTTTTGAAGAATGGCGAAAATCCCTCGTACGTCATGACGAAGTGGTGTGTGCAGTCCAAAACGGTCGCCACATTTCCAAAAAGTTCTTATGGTCCCAAAACGGACACCGTGTGCAAAAGTTACGCTCAATTCTTTGTCCGCCGACTCTCCAAGCGTTCCAAATATGCAAGTGCTCATTCTTTGGAAAAATGGCCAAAATCCCTCATACGTCACGATGAAGTGGTAAGTTCAATCCAAAACAGTCGCTACATTTCCAAAAAGTTCTTATGGGCCAAAAACGGACACCGTGTGCAAAAGTTACGCTCAATTCTTCGTACGCCGACAATCCAAGGGTTCCAAATATGCAAGTGCTCATTCTTTTGAAAAATAGCCGAAATCCCTCGTACGTGACGACGAAGTGGTGAGTGCAATCCAAAACGGTCGCTACATTTCCAAAAAGTTCTTATGGGCCAAAAATGGACACCGTGTGCAAGAGTTACGCTCAATTCTTCGTCCGCCGACTCTCCAAGTGTTTTTAAATATACAACCGCTCATTCTTTCGAAGAATGGCGAAAATCCCTCGTACGTCATGACGAAGTGGTGAGTTCAATCCAAAATGGTCGCTACATTTCGAAAAAGTTCTTATGGGGCTAAAACGGACGCCGTGTGCAAAAGTTACGCTCAATCCTTCGTTCGCCGACTCTCCAAGCATTCTAAATATACAAGCGCTCATTCATTCTAAGAATGGCCAAAATCCCTCGTACATCATGATGAAGTGGTTAGTTCAATCAAAAACGTTCGCTACATTTCCAAAAAGTTCTTATGGGCCCAAAGCGGACACCGTGTGCAAAAGTTAGGCTCAATTCTTCGTCCGCCGACTCTCCAAACGTTCTAAATATACAAGCGCTCATTCTTTCAATGAATGGCCAAAATCCCTCGTACGTCACTATGAAGTGGTAAGTTCAATCCAAAACGGTCGCTACATTTCCAAAATGTTCTTATGGGCCCAAAACGGACACCGTGTGCAAAAGTTACGCTCAATTCTTCGTACACCGACAATCCAAGCGTTCCAGATATGCAAGTGCTCATTCTTATGAAAAAAGGCCGAAATCCCTCATACGTCACGACGAAGTGGTGAGTTCAATCCAAAACGGTCGCTACATTTCCAAAAAGTTCTCATGGGCCCAAAGCGGACACCGTGTGCAAACGTTACGCTCAATTCTTCATCCGCCGACCCTCCAAGCGTTCTAAATATACAAGCGCTCATTCTGTCAAAAAATGGCCGAAATCCCTCGTACGTCACGATGAAGTGGTGAGGGCAATCCAAAACGGTCGCTACATTTTCAAAAAGATCTTATGGGCCCAAAGCGGACACCGTGTGCAAACGTTACGCTCAATTCTTCATCCGCCGACCCTCCAAGCGTTCTAAATATACAAGCGCTCATTCTGTCAAAAAATGGCCGAAATCCCTCGTACGTCACGATGAAGTGGTGAGGGCAATCCAAAACGGTCGCTACATTTTCAAAAAGATCTTATGGGCCCAAAGCGGACACCGTGTGCAAACGTTACGCTCAATTCTTCATCCGCCGACCCTCCAAGCGTTCTAAATATACAAGCGCTCATTCTGTCAAAAAATGGCCGAAATCCCTCGTACGTCACGATGAAGTGGTGAGGGCAATCCAAAACGGTCGCTACATTTTCAAAAAGATCTTATGGGCCCAAAGCGGACACCGTGTGCAAACGTTACGCTCAATTCTTCATCCGCCGACCCTCCAAGCGTTCTAAATATACAAGCGCTCATTCTGTCAAAAAATGGCCGAAATCCCTCGTACGTCACGATGAAGTGGTGAGGGCAATCCAAAACGGTCGCTACATTTTCAAAAAGATCTTATGGGCCCAAAGCTGAATAATGGCCGAAATCCCTCGTACGTCACGATGAAGTGGTGAGTGCAATCCAAAACGGTCGCTACATTTTCAAAAAGTTCTTATGTCCCCAAAATGGACACTGTGTGCAAAAGTTACACTCAATTCTTCGTCCATCGACTCTCCAGGCGTTTTAAATATACAAGTGCTCCTTCTTTCGAAGAATGTCCAAAATCTCTCGTACGTCACGACGAAGTGGTAAGTTCAATCCAAAACGGTCGCTACATTTCCAAAAAGTTCATATGGGCCCAAAACGGACACCGAGTGCAAAAGTTATGCTCAATTCTTCGTACGCCGACAATCCAAACGTTCCAAATATGCAAGTGTTCATTTTGTCGAAAAATGGCCGAAATCCCTCATACGTCACGACGAAGTGGTGAGTTCAATCCAAAATGGTCGCTACATTTCCAAAAAGTTCATATGGGCCCAAAACGGACACCGAGTGCAAAAGTTATGCTCAATTCTTCGTACGCCGACAATCCAAACGTTCCAAATATGCAAGTGTTCATTTTGTCGAAAAATGGCCGAAATCCCTCGTACGTCGTGACGAAGTGTTGAGTTCAATCCAAAACGGTTTCTACATTTCCAAAAAGTTCTTGTGGGCCAAAAATGGACACCGTGTGCAAAAGTTACGCTCAATTATTCGTCCGCCGACAATCCAAGCGTTCCAAATATGCCAGTGCTCATTCTTTCGAAAAAAGGCCGAAATCCCTCATACGTCACGACGAAGTGGTGAGTTCAATCCAAAACGGTCGCTACAT
>NW_019266372.1:0-7576 GCF_002742605.1 Olea europaea var. sylvestris
ACGAACAAACCCGAAGTTTTCATGATATCAAAATCCACTTTTCATTGGCTCAATTCGAATTGAATTTGACTAGCAATTAGCGATAAACGAACAAACCCGAAGTTGCGAAAAATGAAGAAACCCAAAGTTATCATGAAATCAAAAACCACTTTTCACTGACTCGATTCCGATCGAATTTGACTAGCAATTCACTAAAAATGAACAAACCCGAAGTTATCTTGAAATCAAAAGGCACTTTTCATTGACTCGATTCAAATCGAATTTGACTAGCAATTCGCCAAAAAAGAACAAACCTGAAATTAACATGAAATCAAAAACAACTTTTCATTCACTCGATTCCAAACGAATTCGACTAACAATTTGCCAAAAATGAAAAAACCCGAAGTTATCAAGAATCAAAAACCACTTTTCATTGAGTCGATTCCAATCGAATTTGACTGGCAATTCACCAAAAATGAACAAACCCGAAGTTATCATGAAATCGAAAACCACTTTTCATTGACTCGATTCCAATCAAATTTGACTAGCAATTCGCCAAAAATGAACAAACCCGAAGTTATCATGAAATCAAAAAGCAGTTTTCATTGACACGATTCAAATCGAATTAGACTAGCATTTCGCCAAAAACGAACAAGCCCGATGTTTTCATGAAATCAAAAACCACTTTTCAATGACTCGATTCCAATTGAATTCGACTAGCAATTTGCCAAAAATGAACAAGCCCGAAGTTTTCATGAAATCAAAATCCACTTTTCAATGACTCAATTCGAATTGAATTTGACTAGCAATTAGCGAAACACGAACAAACCCGAAGTTATCATGAAATCAAAAACCACTTTTCATTAGCTCTATTCCAATCGAATTTGACTAGCAATTCGCCAAAAACGAACAAACCCAAAGTTACCATGAAATCAAAAACCACTTTTCGTTGGCTCAATTCCAATCGAATTTAACTAGCAATTCGCCAAAAATGAACTAACCCAAAGTTATCATGGAATTAATAACCTCTTTTCATTGACTCGATTCCAGTCGAATTTGACTAGCAATTCGCCAAAAATGAACAAGCCCGAAGTTTTCATGATATCAAAATCCACTTTTCGTCGACGCTATTACAATTGAATTTGACTAGCAATTCGCGAAAAATGAACAAAAGCGAAGTTATCATGAAATCAAAAATCACTTTTTATTGACTCGATTCCAATCGAATTTGACTAGCAATTCCCCAAAAACAAACAAACCCGATGTTATCATGAAATCAAAAACTACGTTTCATTTAATCGATTCCAATCGAATTTGACTAACAATTCGCCAAAAATGAACAAACTCGAAGTTATCATGAAATCGAAAACCACTTTTCATTGACTCAATTCCAATCGAATTTGACTGGCGATTCACCAAAAACAAACAAACTTGAAGTTATTATGAACTGAAAAACTACTTTTCATTGAATCGATTCCAATCGAATTTAACTAGCAATTCGCCAAAAATGAACAAACCCGAAGTTATCATGAAATCGAAAACCACTTTTCATTGACTCGATTCCAATCGAATTTGACTAGCAATTCGCCAAAAATGAACAAACCCGAAGTTATCATGAAATCAAAAATCACTTTTCATTGACTCGATTTAAATCGAATTAGACTAGCATTTCACCAAAATCGAACAACCCCGAAGTTTTAATGAAATCAAAAACTACTTTTCATTGACACGATTCCAATCGAATTCGACTAACAATTCGCCAAAAACGAACAAACCCGAAGTTTTCATGAAATCAAAATCCACTTTTCATTGGCTCAATTCGAATTGAATTTGACTAGCAATTAGCGAAAAACGAACAAACCCGAAGTTGCGAAAAACGAACAAACCAAAAGTTATCATGAAATCAAAAACCACTTTTCATTAGCACGATTCCAATCGAATTTGACTAGCAATTCGCCAAAAACGAACAAGCCCAAAGTTTCCATGAAATCAAAAACCACTTTTCATTGACTCGATTCCAAACGAATTTGACTGGCAATTCCCCAAAAACAAACAAACCTGAAGTTATCATGAAATCAAAAACTACTTTTCATTGAATCGATTCCAATCGAATTTGACAAGCAATTCGCCAAAAATGAACAAACCCGAAGTTATCATGAAATCGAAAAGCACTTCTCATTGACCGATTCCAATCGAATTTGACTAGCAATTCGCCAAAAACGAACAAACCCGAAATTATCATTAAATCAAAAACCACTTTTCATTGACTCGATTCCAATCGAATTAGACTAACAATTCCCCAAAAACGAACAAGCTCGAAGTTTTCATAAAATCAAAAACTACTTTTCACTGACTCGATTCCAATCGAATTTGACTAGGAATTCGCCAAAAATGAACAAACCCGAACTTATCATGAAATCAAAAACCACTTTCCATTGACTCGATTCTAATCGACTTTGACTAGCAATTTGCCAAAAACAAACAAGCCAGAAGTTTTCATGAAATCAAAATCCACTTTTCATTGGCTCTATTACAAGTGAATTTGACTAGCAATTCGCGAAAAATGAACAAACCCGAAGTTATGATGAAATCAAAAACCACTTTTCATTGAGTCGATTCCAATTGAATTTGACTGGCGATTCGTCAAAAACAAACAAACCCGAAGTTATCATGAAATCAAAAACTACCTTTCATTGAATCGATTCCAATCGAATTTGACTAGCAATTCGCCAAAAATGAACAAACCCGAAATTATCACGAAATCGAAAACCACTTTTCATTTACTTGATCCCAATTGAATTTGACTAGCAATTCGCCAAAAATGAACAAACCCGAAGTTATCATTAAATCAAAAACCACTTTTCATTGACTCGATTCCAGTCGAATTAGACTAACAATTCCCCAAAAATGAAGAAGTTCGAAGTTTTCATAAAATCAAAAACTACTTTTCACTGACTTGATTCCAATCGAATTTGACTAGGAATTCGCCAAAAACGAACAAACCCGAACTTATCATGAAATCAAAAACCACTTTTCATTGACTCGATTCTAATCGACTTTGACTAGCAATTCGCCAAAAACAAACAAGCCAGAAGTTTTCATGAAATCAAAATCCACTTTTCATTGGCTCTATTACAAGTGAATTTGACTAGCAATTAGCGAAAAATGAACAAACCCGAAGTTATGATGAAATTAAAAACCACTTTTCATTGACTCGATTCCAATTGAATTTGACTGGTGATTCGCCAAAAACAAACAAACTCGAAGTTATTATGAAATGAAAAACTAATTTCAATGAATCGATTCCAATCGAATTTGACTAGCAATTCGCCAAAAACGAACAAACCTGAAGTTATCATGAAATCGAAAACCACTTTTCATTGACTCGATTCCAATCGAATTTGACTGGCAATTCCCCAAAAACAAACAAACCCGAAGTTATCATGAAATCAAAAACTACTTTTCAATGAATCGATTCCAATCGAATTTGACTAGCAATTCGCCAAAAATGAACAAACCCGAAGTTATCATGAAATCGAAAACCACTTTTCATTGACCGATTACAATCGAATTTGACTAGCAATTCGCCAAAGACGAACAAACCCGAAGTTATCATGAAATCAAAGAGCACTTTTCATTGACTCGATTCCAATCGAATTAGACAAACAATTTCCCAAAAATGAACAAGCCCGAAGTTTTCATAAAATCAAAAACAACTTTTCACTGACTCGATTCCAATCGAATTTGACTAGGAATTCGCCAAAAGCGAACAAACCCGAACTTATCATGAAATCAAAAACCACTTTTCATTGACCTGATTCTAATCGACTTTGACTAGCAATTCGACAAAAACAAACAAGCCCGAAGTTTTCATGAAATCAAAATCCACTTTTCATCGGCTCTATTACAATTGAATTTGACTAGCGATTCGCGAAAAATGAACAAACCCGAAGTTATCATGTAATCGAAAACCACTTTTCATTGACTCGATTACAATCGAATTTGAATATCAATTCTCCAAAAACGAACAAACTCGAAGTTATCATGAAATCAAAAGCCACTTTTCATTGACTCGATTCCAATCGAATTAGAATAACAATTCTCCAAAAACGAACGAGCCCGAAGTTTTAATAAAAATAAAAACAACTTTTCACTGACTCGATTCCAATCGAATTTGACTTGCAATTCGCCAAAAACGAACAAGCCCGAAGTTATCATGAAATTGAAAACAACTTTTCATTGGCTCGATTACAATTGAATTTGACTAGCAATTCGCGAAAAATGAACAAACCCGAAGTTATCATGAAATCAAAGACCACTTTTCATTGACTCGATTCCAATCGAATTTGACTGGCAATTCGCCAAAAATGAATAGACCCGAAGTTATCATGAAATCAAAAACTACTTTTCATTGAATCTATTCCAATGGAATTTGACTAGCAATTCGCCAAAAATGAACAAACCCGAAGTTATCAAGAAATCGAAAACCACTTTTCTCTGACTCGATTCCAATGGAATTTGACTAGCAATTCCACAAAAACGAACAAACCCGAAGTTATCATTAAATCAAAAACCACTTTTCATTGACTCGATTCCAATCGAATTAGACTAACAATTCCCCAAAAACGAACAAGCACGAAGTTTTCATAAAATCAAAAACTACTTTTCACTGACTCGATTCCAATCGAATTTGACTAAGAATTCGCCAAAAACGAACAAACCCGAACTTATCATGAAATCAAAAACCACTTTCCATTGACTCGATTCTAATCGACTTTGACTAGCAATTCGCCAAAAACAAACAAGCCAGAAGTTTTCATGAAATCGAAATCCACTTTTCATTGGTTCTATTACAAGTGAATTTGACTAACAATTCGCGAAAAATGAACAAACCCGAAGTTATGATGAAATCAAAAACCACTTTTCATTGACTCGATTCCAATTGAATTTGACTGGCGATTCACCAAAAACAAACAAACTCGAAGTTATTATGAAATGAAAAACTAATTTCAATGAATCGATTCCAATAGAATTTGACTAGCAATTCGCCAAAAATGAACAAACCAGAAGTTATCATGAAATCGAAAACCACTTTTCATTGACTCGATTCCAATCGAATTTGACTGGCAATTCCCCAAAAACAAACAAACCCGAAGTTATCATGAAATCAAAAACCACTTTTCATTGACTCGATTCTAATAGACTTTGACTAGCAATTCGCCAAAAATGAACAAACTCGAAGTTATCGTGAAATCAAAAACCACTTTTCATTGACTCGATTCTAATAGACTTTGACTAGCAATTCGCCAAAAATGAACAAACTCGAAGTTATCGTGAAATCAAAAACCACTTTTCATTGACTCGATTCTAATAGACTTTGACTAGCAATTCGCCAAAAATGAACAAACTCGAAGTTATCGTGAAATCAAAAACCACTTTTCATTGACTCGATTCCAATTGAATTTGACTAGGAATTCGCCAAAAACGAACAAACCCGAACTTATCATGAAATCAAAAACCACTTTTCATTGACTCGATTCTAATAGACTTTGACTAGCAATTCGCCAAAAACAAACAAGCCAGAAGTTTTCATGAAATCAAAATCCACTTTTCATCGGCCCTATTACAATTGAATTTGGCTAGCAACTCACGAAAAATGAACAAACCCGAAGTTATGATGAAATCTAAAACCACTTTTCATTGTCTCGATTCCAATCGAATTTGACTGGCGATTCGCCAAAAACAAACAAGCTCGAAGTTATTATGAAACGAAAAACTACTTTTCATTGAATCGATTCCAATCGAATTTGACTAGCAATTCGCCAAAAATGAACAAACCCGAAGTTATCATGAAATTGAAAACCACTTTTCATTGACTCGATTCCAATCGAATTTGACTGGCAATTCCCCAAAAACAAACAAACCTAAAGTTATCATGAAATCAAAAACTACTTTTCATTGAATCGATTCCAATCGAATTTGACTAGCAATTCGCCAAAAATGAACAAACCCGAAGTTATCATGAAATCGAAAACCACTTTTCATTGACCGATTCCAATCGAATTTGACTAGCAATTCGCCAAAAACGAACAAACCCGAAGTTATCATGAAATCAAAGAGCACTTTTCATTGACTCGATTCCAATCGAATTAGACTAACAATTTCCCAAAAATGAACAAGCCCGAAGTTTTCATAAAATCAAAAACAACTTTTCACTGACTCGATTCCAATCGAATTTGACTAGGAATTCGCCAAAAACGAACAAACCCGAACTTATCATGAAATCAAAAACCACTTTTAATTGACTCGATTCTAATCGACTTTGAATAGCAATTCGCCAAAAACAAACAAGCCAGAAGTTTTCATGAATTCAAAATCCACTTTTCATTGGCTCTATTAGAAGTGAATTTGACTAGCAATTCGCAAAAAATGAACAAAATTGAAGTTATGATGACATCAAAAACCACTTTTCATTGACTCGATTCCAATTGAATTTGACTGGCGATTCGCCAAAAACAAACAAACTCGAAGTTATTATGAAATGAAAAACTAATTTCAATGAATCGATTCCAATCGAATTTGACTAGCAATTCGCCAAAAATGAACAAACCTGAAGTTATCATGAAATCGAAAACCACTTTTCATTGACTCGATTCCAATCGAATTTGACTGGCAATTCCCCAAAAACAAACAAACCCGAAGTTATCGTGAAATGAAAAACTACTTTTCATTCAATCGATTCCAATCGAATTTGACTAGCAATTCGCCAAAAATGAACAAACCCGAAATTATCATGATATCGAAAACCACTTTTCATTGACCGATTCCAATAGAATTTGACTAGCAATTCGCCAAAAACGAACAAACCCGAAGTTATCACGAAATCAAAGAGCACTTTTCATTGACTCGATTCCAATCGAATTAGACTAACAATTTCCCAAAAATGAACAAGCCCGAAGTTTTCATAAAATCAAAAACAACTTTTCACTGACTCGATTCCAATCGAATTTGACTAGGAATTCGCCCAAAGCGAACAAACCCGAACTTATCATGAAATCAAAAACCACTTTTCATTGACTCGATTCCAATCGAATTTGACTAGCAATTCGCCAAAAATGACCAAATCGGAAGTTATCATGAAATCGAAAACCACTTTTCATTGACCGATTCCAATCGAATTTGACTAGCAATTCGCCAAAAACGAACAAACCCGAAGTTATCATGAAATCAAAGAGCACTTTTCATTGACTCGATTCCAATCGAATTTGACTAGCAATTCGCCAAAAACGAACAAACCCGAAGTTATCATGAAATCAAAGAGCACTTTTCATTGACTCGATTCCAATCGAATTAGACTAACAATTTCCCAAAAATGAACAAGCCCGATGTTTTCATAAAATCAAAAACAACTTTTCACTGACTCGATTCCAATCGAATTTGACTAGGAATTCGCCAAAAGCGAACAAACCCGAACTTATCATGAAATCAAAAACCATTTTTCATTGACTCGATTTTAATCGACTTTGACTAGCAATTCGCCAAAAACAAACAAGCCCGAAGTTTTCATGAAATCAAAATCTACTTTTCATCGGCTCTA
>NW_019266373.1:0-5008 GCF_002742605.1 Olea europaea var. sylvestris
TTTACTTTGAATCTCCTTTGTTGATCTTGAGACATCACTTCCACAGCACCATGTGGAAACACAGCTACCACTGTGAATGGACCTGACCACCTAGACTTTAGCTTTCCTGGAAAAAGCTTGAGGCCTGAATTGAACATCAACACTTGCTGACCAACCTCAAACTCTTTCTCCCTTATATGCCTGTCGTGCCATCTCTTGGTCCTTTCCTTGTAAATCTTTGCATTCTCATACGAATTCAAACGAAACTCATCTAGCTCATGATGTTGTAGAACTCTCTTTTCTCCTGCTGCCCTCATATTGAAATTGAGTAAGTGTGTCGCCCAGTATGCTTTATGTTCTAACTCAACGGGTAGGTGACACGCCTTTCCAAATATTAGTCGATATGGAGACATGCCAATTGGAGTCTTAAATGCTGTTCTATACGCCCAAAGTGCATCGTCCAATTTCTTAGCCCAATCTTTACGTGATGCATTGACCGTAGCTTCAAGAATCTTCTTTAATTCCCTATTGGAGATTTCCACTTGCCCACTAGTCTGAGGATGATATGGAGTCGAGACACGATGTTTCACTCCATATTTGGCCAACAACGAAGCAAAGAGGCGGTTACAAAAGTGCTTTCCACCATCACTAATAATCGCTCTCGGGGTGCCATACCTTGTGAAAATATTTTTCTTCAGAAATTGAGTCACTACCCGACCTTCATTAGTTGGTAAAGCCACAGCTTCGACCCATTTAGACACGTAGTCTACTACCACCAGTATGTATTGTTGACCATAGGATGGAGGGAATGGTCCCATGAAGTCAATGCCCCAAACGTCGAATATTTCAACCTCCAAGATACCGTTCAAGGGCATCTCGTTCCTCCTTGAGATGTTTCCAGTTCTCTAGCACTTATCACAGTTCTTCACCATATAATGTGCATCCTTGAACAGCGTAGGCCAATAAAAACCCGATTGCAGTACCTTTGCTGCTGTCTTGGTTGCTGCAAAGTGGCCCCCATACGGTGTAGAGTGACATGATTCTAATACTTGATGTTGTTCTATTTCTGGCACACAACGGCGTATGATTTGATCTGGACCCCTTCTATAAAGGATTGGATCATCCCAAAAGTAGTGTTTTAGGTCACTGAAGAATTTCTTCTTTTGGTGACTCGAGTATTCTGGTGGGATGATGGAGCGAGCCAAATAATTCACATAATCGGCGTACCATGGCGTAGTGATAATCTGAAAGAGCATTTCATCTGGGAAAACTTCATTGATCTCCTCCGTAGGGTATAACTCATGTGATTCAAGGCGAGATAAATGATCTGCAACAACATTCTCGCTCCCATTTTTGTCTCTGATCTCCAAATCAAATTCTTGCAATAAGAGTATCCATCGAATAAGCCTTGGTTTTGCGTCCTTCTTGCTCATTAGATATTTCAATGCTGCATGATCCATATAGACAATCACTTTTGACCCAATCAAATATGACCTGAATTTGTCAACAGCGAACACCACTACCAAAAGCTCTTTCTCTGTAGTAGCATAATTCATTTGAGCCTCGTCTAAAGTCTTGTTGGCATAGTGGATAACATGAGAAATCTTATCCTTGCGTTGACCCAACACTGCCCCCACTGCATGATCGCTGGCATCACACATAAGTTCAAACGGATAATCCCAGTCTGGAGGAGCAATCATTGGAGCGGAAACCAATTTTTCCTTTAAAGTGTTGAAAGCTGTCAAGCACTCCTCAGAAAAGTGAAATGGGGCCCCTTTTTCCAATAAATTGCACAATGGCTTCGAAATTTTGGAAAAGTCTTTGATGAAGCGTCGATAGAACCCAGCGTGACCCAAGAAACTTCTAACTCCTTTTACTGTTACCGGCGGTGGAAGTTTTTTGATGACTTGTATCTTAGCTCTATCAACCTCAATACCTCGTGCTGAGATTAAATGTCCTAACACAATCCCTTCTTGAACCATGAAGTGGCATTTTTCCCAATTTAATACGAGGTTTGTGTCCTCACACCGCTGCAGCACTTTTCCCAAATGTTCAAGGCATTCTTTGAATGATTTTCCAAATACTGAGAAATCATCCATAAACACCTCAATGATATTACCCACCATGTCTGAGAAAATAGACATCATACAACATTGAAAAGTGGTTGGAGCGTTGCAAAGGTCGAAGGGAATCCTCCTATAAGGGAAAGTGCCGTAAGGGCATGTAAATGTCGTCTTCTTTTGATCATCAGGCGCAATAGGGATCTGGTTGTACCCCGAATAGCCATCTAAAAAGCAATAGTAAGCATGTCCAGCGAGTCTCTCTAACATCTGGTCAATGAAAGGAAGGGAAAAGTGATCCTTTCGTGTGGCGTTGTTGAGTTTGCGATAATCAATGCAAACTCTCCACCCCGTGACTATACATGTAGGGATAAGCTCGTTATTTTCATTTGGAACCACCGTGATTCCTCCTTTTTTCGGTACAACCTGCACTGGACTTACCCAATGGCTGTCTGATATAGGATATACGATCCCTGCATCCAGAAGCTTTAATACCTCTTTCCTTACCACCTCCTTCATAGTCGGGTTTAATCTGCGTTGATGCTCGATTGAAGCTTTGTAATCGTCTTCCATCAGTATCTTATGCATACAAAGCGAAGGGCTGGTCCCTTTTATATCCGATATCGTCCATCCTATTGCTGTCTTGTGCTCTCGAAGCACCCTCAGCAATTGATCCTCTTCCACTTCTATCAGACTATTTGAGATAATTACTGGAAGTGAATTCTTTTCCCCCAAGTATGCGTAGCGAAGATGGGTTGGCAGTTGTTTGAGTTCAAGAGTTGGAGCTTGTTGTATAGATGGTAAAGGTGTTGTAGGTCTTTCACCGAGCTCCAAACGCAGTTGCTTGAAGAATGGTGGTATGGCTGTCAAATAACGTGCACATTCTTCTGCTTCCTCTTTTTCTGATGGTAAATCTTGAGAATGTACTAAGCACGCTTCAAGCGGATCTTGAGGGTGATCTAGTTTGAATGTCTCTGACACTGCTTCTTTTATTATATCAATCTGCATGCAAGAATCCGGTTCGCTCTGAAATCTGAAAGCTCGAAACACGTTGATTGTCAGTTCTTCTTCATTTAACCTCAATATCAACTGACCCTTTTGCACATCTATCAAAGCCCTTCCCGTAGCCAAAAATGGACGACCCAATATGAGGGGGACATCTCTATCTTCTTCCATATCCAGAATAATGAAGTTTGCTGGGAAGATAAACTTGTCAACCTTCACCAAAATATCCTCACAAATACCACGAGGGTGTTTGATCGACCTGTCAGCCAACTGTAGTGAAACTGTTGTCGGTTTTGCTTTCCCCAAACCTAGTTTCCGGAAAAGAGATAAAGGCATTAAATTGATGCTAGCTCCTAGATCACACAATGCCTTATCTATATACAAATTACCAATGTGACAAGGAATAGTAAAATTTCCTGGGTCTTTTAGTTTCGGTGGTAATTTGTGTTGGAGAATTGCGCTACACTCCTCAGTAAGCGTGACTGTTTCATTGTCTTCCAGCTTCCTCTTATTTGATAGAATATCCTTCATGAACGTAGCATAGCTGGGCATTTAGGCTAAAGCTTCAGCAAATGGTGTGTTAATATGCAGCTTCTTGAACACATCCAAAAATTTCTGGAATTGCTTGTCGAACTTATGTTTTTGCAATCTCTGTGGAAATGGGATTGGAAGAACATATGCTTTGACAGGAGCAGTTGCTTTCACCTGTGGACTATCTGATGACTCAACTTGATTTTCCTCAGCGGCCTTGTCTAATTCATCCACTTGCTCCTCATCCATGGTAGGTGCCTTTTCTATGACAGTTGCTGGCCGCTTTACATGTATTTCTGGTAACTGGGTGCCACTACGTGTAGTGATTGCTTTGACCTGTTCCTTAGGGTTTGTCTCAGTATTACTAGGCAATGTCCTTTGAGCTCTACCTGATAGTGCGGCTGCAATTTGTCCACCCTGTTGTTCCAAATTCTTGATCGAGGCTTGTTGGTTTTGAAAGTTGGTCTCAGTTTTAGTAATGTATTGAGCCAGCAAATCTTCCAACGATGGCCTTCTCCCTTGCTGTTACTGCTGTTGGAATCCTGGTGGTTTATTCTGATTGCTTCCTCCCTGTTCTTGTCCTTGATTATTGGACCATGAAAAATTTGGATGGTTCTTCCAGCCCGGATTAAATGTGTTGGAGAAAGGATTATTTTGCTGTCTCTGAAAGTTCTGTGCGTAACTTACTTCTTCGGATTGATTAACATGTGTAGACGCCAAAGGGCAGTGTGTACTAGCATGATCCGCTCCACAGCCTTCGCAAACAGGTGGCGATTGGTGTACCATGTTGACTAATTTAGATAGATTGTCCATTTTCATGGCAAGAACTTCCATTTGCGCGGCCAAAGCTGTCACCGCATCTACGTTGTGTAACCCTGATGTTTTCCTTGGAGCTTCCCTATCAGTTGGCCACATTGATTGGTTTTCAGCTATTTTTTCATACAGGTCATATGCCTCATCCACATCAAGTTTCATCACTGATCCTCCTGCTGAAGCATCTATCATATTTCTGAACTCTTGTTTTAGACCGTAGTAGAAAAGATATTGCTGAGCCTGCTTGGGAATGTCGATGTTGGGGCATTTTCTGAAAAAATTCTTGAACCTCTCCCATGCCTCAGGATAGCTCTCGAGATCTTTTTGCTTAAAGGTGTGGACGTCGTTCCTAATTTGGTGAACTCGAGAAGGTGGAAAGAATTTCATAGTGAATTTTTGAACCATATCATTCCATGATTGAATGCTCCCTGGTGGTAAACAAAGAAACCATTCTCTAGCAGTGTCCTTCAAGGTGTGAGGGAATAATCTCATTCGGAATGCATCTGCTGATATCCCTTCGTGACTGATCACTTCGCATAACATGAGAAAAGCAGAAATATGCTCATAAGGGTTTTCCGTGGCTTTTCCAAAGAACCTGATGTCTTGGTGATTTTGAAACA
>NW_019266373.1:6504-7575 GCF_002742605.1 Olea europaea var. sylvestris
TCAATATATGTTATTCAATTCAGCACCTGGCAATTGGACCCAAGCTGCAGCCGACTTTTCTATTTTACAATTCAGTTTCTGGCCTTGCTTCGGCTTTCTGTGAGAATTGTTTATATAAATCAACGTGTATCCCAGCAATTAATTCCCAGCAGCCTACTTCCTGTCACTTTTAATTCTCCAAAGCAGCTGGCAAATTACTTATTCAACCACTTCAATTCCCCGGCTCCAATCTGCTTCGGCTTTTTGTATGAGTATATATATATAATTAATTCCAGCCGTTTTTCTGCCGACTAAGATCTTCAATTAATCCCCGGCACTCTCTCTTTTTCTGCTTTGGTTTTCTGTGGGGAATTTTTCTGCTAATGGCGCCCCCCAAAGCTCCTTCAATTGTCGCCGAATTGCGGGAGATATATTCTTCTATTTCAACCCTCCGCACTCGCCGTTTTCTGTTTGTATTTTTATTTTCTTCAGCCCTGGCTTTCTCGTTCTCCCCCTCTGAAAACTGATCTGCATGGTTTTTAATAGTAAAACCTAGGAAAATTTACAGCTTTGGTCCCTGAAGTTTGGAGAAGCATTTAAAATGACCCCCAATAATTAAAATGGCCCACAAGCGCCCAATTCACTGTAATTGGCCGCCAAATAAATGGATTTTCTGTCATTTGCAGCCAAGTCATCTCAAATCCTCCACTTTTTGACTTGTATGCCTTGGCCTCCAACTTTCATCAATGGCCAATTTAATCCCCGTGTTTTGGATTTTGTCACTTTTCGCCAATTTTTTCTTCTTTCCTTTCCTTCTTCGTCCAAGCACGAGTTTTACCTAAGAAAATTAATACAATAAAATTTGGATCATATTTTGCCAAAAGAACAATAAAATTATATAGTTTAGAGCCCCGAATAAGTGTAGAAAATACGCTTATCATTATCTTTTCTACTAAGGGGGCAAATATTCGCCTAAGGCTATGATTTTCAGTATTTTCTCTTAAGTGGAGAATATTCGTCAAGGGGGAGACTATTGGGCACGTGGCATCATATAAAGTGGAACACAGATTTACTGGATCAAATAGGCCAACG
>NW_019266374.1:0-452 GCF_002742605.1 Olea europaea var. sylvestris
AACTGAGCTGAAAGCTCGGCTTTTGCTCGGCCGGGCAAAAAAAACTCGAGCCCAGCCCGAGCCTCGATTTTCGGTTCAGCTCGTTGACACCTGAAGCCTTTTTGGCACTTTTCCATTAATGAGTCTTAGCCATGTACCATTATGTACATTTAGTTTCAAATGCTCTTCAACTAAAATTTATACTCAAGATCTTTTAGCTGACTCATCAATATTCTTTTTGGCTGTTACTCATTTCAATTTCCAAACTTAACAAAATGTAAAAAAACTATTCCACTCTTTAGTCTGAATTCCATTTACAGAGGCAAAAATGTCCGAGGATGTGTAAATTAGGATTCATAATTGTATGATATTATTTCTCTCATAGTAGGCTTACTTTCATTATCATGGACCAACTTCTATTTACATGTAAATTGACATGCTGAGCATTACTTTACACCAGTTTTTCAACCAAT
>NW_019266375.1:0-7573 GCF_002742605.1 Olea europaea var. sylvestris
GACACAGTCGAGAAAAATGACGAAATTGCCCCCGGTGCGGTTTTTGTTTCCGATCAACCTGTCAAATTTTAGCCAATTCCGACTAAGTCGCAAAAAATGACGAAATTGCCACCGGCGCGGTTTTTGTTTCCGATCAACCTTTCAAATTTTAGCCAATTTCTACGAAGTCGAGAAAAATGACGAAATTGCCCCCGGCGCGGTTTCTGTTTCCGATAAACCTGTCAAATTTTAGCCAATTTCGACACAGTCGAGAAAAATGACGAAATTGCCCCCGGCGCGGTTTCTGTTTCCGATAAACCTGTCAAATTTTAGCCAATTCTGACACAGTCGAGAAAAATGACAAAATTGCCCCCGGCGCGGTTTTTGTTCCCGTTCAACCTGTCAAATTTGAGCCAATTCCGACGCATTCTCGAAAAATGACGAAATTGCCCCCGGCGCGGTTTTTGTTTCCGGTCAACCTGTCAAATTTTAGCTAATTCCGACACAGTCGAGAAAAATGACGAAATTGCCCCCGTCGCGGTTCTTGTTCCCGATCAACCTATAAAATTTTAGCCAATTCCGGCACAATCGTGAAAAATGACGAAATTGCCTCCGGCGCGGTTTTTATTTCCGATCAACCTGTCAAATTTTAGCCAATTCCGACACAGTCGCGAAAAATGACAAAATTGCCCCCGGCGCGGTTTATGTTCCCGATCAACCTGTCAAATTTTAGGCAATTCATACACAGTCGAGAAAAATGACGAAATTGCCCCCGGCGCGATTTTTGTTCCCGATCAACCTGTCAAATTTGAGCCAATTCCGACAGAGTCGAGAAAAATGACGAAATTGCCCCCGGCGCGATTTACGTTCCCGATCAACCTGTCAAATTTTAGCCAATTCCGACAGAGTCGAGAAAAATGACGAAATTGCCCCCGGCGCGATTTACGTTCCCGATCAACCTGTCAAATTTTAGCCAATTCCGACAGAGTCGAGAAAAATGACGAAATTGCCCCCGGCGCGATTTACGTTCCCGATCAACCTGTCAAATTTTAGCCAATTCCGACAGAGTCGAGAAAAATGACGAAATTGCCCCCGGCGCGATTTACGTTCCCGATCAACCTGTCAAATTTTAGCCAATTCCGACAGAGTCGAGAAAAATGACGAAATTGCCCCCGGCGCGATTTTTGTTCCTGATCAACCTGTCGAATTTGAGACAATTCCGACGCATTCTCGAAAAATGACGAAATTGGCCCCGGCCCGGTTTTTGTTTCCGGTCAACCTGTCAAATTTTAGCAAATTCCGACACTGTCGAGAAAAATGACGAAATTGCCCCCGTCGTGTTTTTTGTCCCCGATCAACCTGTCAAATTTTGGCCAATTCCGGCACAGTCGCGAAAAATGACAAATTTGCCCCCGTCGTGATTTTTGTCCCCGATCAACCTGTCAAATTTTAGCCAATTCCGGCACAGTCGAGAAAAATTAAGAAATTACCCCGGCGCGGTATTTGTTTCCGATCAACCTGTCAAATTTTAGCCAATTCCGACACAGTCGAGAAAAATGACGAAATTGCCCCCGGCGCGATTTTTGTTCCGATCAAACTATCAAATTTGAGCCAATTCCGACGCATTCTCGAAAAATGACGAAATTGCTCCCGACGCGATTTTTGTTTCCGGTCAACCTGTCAAATTTTAGCTAATTCCGACACAGTCGAGAAAAATGACGAAATTGCCCCCGTCGCGGTTTTTGTTCCCGATCAACCTGTAAAATTATAGCCAATTCCGGCACAGTCGTAAAAAATGAATAAAATGCCCCCGGCGCGTTTTTTTTTCCGATCAACCTGTCAAATTTTAGCCAATTCCGACACAGTCGAGAAAAATGACGAAATTGCCCCCGGCGCGATTTTTGTTCCCGATCAACCTGTCAAATTTGAGCCAATTCCGACAGAGTCGAGAAAAATGACGAAATTGCCCCCGGCGCGATTTTTGTTCCTGATCAACCTGTCAAATTTGAGACAATTCCGACGCAATCTCGAAAAATGACGAAATTGCCCCCGGCGCGATTTACGTTCCCGATCAACCTGTCAAATTTTAGGCAATTCCGACACTGTTGAGAAAAATGACGAAATTGCCCCCGGCGCGATTTTTGTTCCCGATCAACCTGTCAAATTTGAGCCAATTCCGACAGAGTCGAGAAAAATGACGAAATTGCCCCCGGCGCGATTTTTGTTCCTGATCAACCTGTCAAATTTGAGACAATTCCGACGCATTCTCGAAAAATGACGAAATTGGCCCCGGCCCGGTTTTTGTTTCCGGTCAACCTGTCAAATTTTAGGAAATTCCGACACTGTCGAGAAAAATGACGAGATTGCCCCCGTCATGATTTTTGTCCCCGATCAACCTGTCAAATTTTGGCCAATTCCGGCACAGTCGCGAAAAATGACAAAATTACCCCCGGCGCGATTTTTGTTCCCGATCAACCTGTCAAATTTTAGACAATTCCGACACAGTCGAGAAAAATGACGAAATTGCCCCCGGCGCGGTATTTGTTTCCGATCAACCTGTCAAATTTTAGCCAATTCCGACAGAGTTGAGAAAAATGACGAAATTGCCCCCGACGCGATTTTTGTTCCGATCAAACTATCAAATTTGAGCCAATTCCGACGCATTCTCGAAAAATGACGAAATTGCCCCCGACGCGATTTTTGTTTCCGGTCAACCTGTCAAATTTTAGCTAATTCCGACACAGTCGAGAAAAATGACGAAATTGCCCCCGTCGCGATTTTTGTTCCCGATCAACCTGTAAAATTTTAGCCAATTCCGGCATAGTCGCAAAAAATGAATAAATTGCCCCCGGCGCGTTTTTTTTTCCGATCAACCTGTCAAATTTTAGCCAATTCCGACACAGTCGTGAAAAATGACGAAATTGCCCCCGGCGCGGTTTTTGTTCCCGATCAACCTGTCAAATTTTAGGCAATTCCGACACAGTCGAGAAAAATGACGAAATTACCCCCGGCGCGATTTTTGTTCCCGATCAACCTGTCAAATTTTTGGCAATTCCGAAACAGTCGAGAAAAATGACGAAATTGCCCCCGGCGTGGATTTTGTTCCCGATCAAACTGTCAAATTTATGCTAATTCCGACGCAGTCGCGAAAAATGACGAAATTGCCCCCGTTGCAGTTTTTTTTTCCGGTCAACCTGTCAAATTTTAGCTAATTGCGACACAGTCGAGAAAAATGACAAATTGCCCTCGGCGTGATTTTTGTTCCCGATCAACCTGTCAAATTTTAGACAATTCCGGCACAATCGCGAAAAATGACGAAATTGCCCCTGGCGCGATTTTTGTTCACGATCAACCAGTCAAATTTTTTCCAATTACGACACAGTCGAGAAAAATGATGAAATTGCCCCCCGGCGCGATTTTTGTTTCCGGTCAACCTGTCAAATTTTAGCTAAATCCGACACAGTCGAGAAAAATGAAGAAATTTCCTTCGTCGCGATTTTTGTTCCCGATCAACCTGTCAACGACACAATCGAAAAAAATGACGAAATTGCCCCTATCGCGATTTTTGTTCCCGATCAACCTGTCAAATTTTAGCCAATTCCGGCACAGTCGCCAAAAACGACGAAATTGCCCCCGGCGCGATTTTTGTTCCCGATCAGTCCGTCAAATTTTAGACAATTCCGACACAGTAGAGAAAAATGACGAAATTGCCCCCGGCGCGGTTTTTGTTCCCGATCAACTTGTCAAGTTTCAGCAAATTCCGACACAGTCGGGAAAAATGACGAAATTGCCCACGGCGCGATTTTTGTTCCCGATCAATCTGTCAAATTTTAGACAATTCCGACACAGTCGAGAAAAACGACGAAATTGCCCCCAGCGCAGTTTTTGTTTCCGATCAACCTGTCAAATTTTAGCCAATTCCGACACAGTCGCGAAAAATGACGAAATTGCCCCCAGCGCGGTTTTTGTTTCCGATCAACCTGTCAAATTTTAGCCAATTCCGACACAGTCGAGAAAAATGACGAAATTGCCCCCGACGCGGTTTTTGTTCCCGATCAACCTGTCAAATTTCAGCGAATTTCGACATAGTCGAGAAAAATGACGAAATTGCCCACGGCGCGATTTTTGTTCCCGATCAACCTGTCAAATTTTAGACAATTCCGACACAGTCGAGAAAAATGACGAAATTGCCCCCGGCGTGGTTTTTGTTTCCGATCAACCTGTCAAATTTTAGCCAATTCCGACACAGTCGCGAAAAATGACTTAATTACCCCCGAAACGGTTTCGGTTTCCGATAAACCTGTCAAATTTTAGCCAATTCCGACACAGTCAAGAAAAATGACGAAATTGCCCCACGCGCGATTTTTGTTCCCGATCAACCAGTCAAATTTGAGCCAATTCCGACGCATTCACGAAAAATGACGAAATTGCCCCCGGCGCGGTTTTTGTTTCCGGTCAACCTGTCAAATTTTAGCTAATTCCGACACAGTCGAGAAAAATGACGAAATTGCCCCCGTTGCGGTTTTTGTTCCCGATCAACCTGTCAAATTTTAGCCAATTCCGGCACAGTCGCGAAAAATGACGAAATTGCCCCCGGCGCGATTTTTGTTCCCGATCAACCTGTCAAATTTTAGACAATTCCGACACAGTCGAGAAAAATGACGAAATTTCCCCAGGCGCAGTTTTTGTTTTCAATCAACCTGTCAAATTTTAGCCAATTCCGACACAGTCGAGAAAAATGACGAAATTGCCCCCGGCGTAGTTTTTGTTCCCGATCAACCTGTCAATTTTGAGCCAATTCCGACGCAGTCTCGAAAAATGACGAAATTGCCCTCGGCGCGGTTTTTGTTTCCGATCAAGCGGTCAAATTTTAGCCTATTCCGACACAGTCGCAAAAAATGACGAAATTGCCCCCGGCGCGATTTTTGTTTTCGATCAATCTGTCAAATTATAGCCAAATCCGACACAGTCGAGAAAAATGAGAAAATTGCCCCCGGCCCGATTTTTGGTCCCGATCACCCTATCAAATTTGAGCCAATTCCGACGTATTCACGAGAAATGACGAAATTGCCCCCGGAGCGATTTTTTTTCCGATCAACCGGTCAAATTTTAGCCAATTCCGTCGCAGTCGCAAAAAATGACGAAACTACCCCTTGCGCTATTTTTGTTTCCGATCAATCTGTCAAATTATAGCCAAATCCGACACAGTCGAAAAAAATGACGAAATTGCCCCCGGCGCGATTTTTGTATCCGATCAACCTCTCAAATTTTAGCCAATTCCGACGCAATCGCGAAAAATGATGAAATTGCCCCCGGCAAGGTTTTTGTTCCCGATGAACCTGTTAAATTTTAGGCAATTCCGACACAGTCGCGGAAAATGACGAAATTGCCCCCGGCGCGGTTTTTGTTTCCGATCAACCTGTCAAATTTTAGCCAATTCCAACACAGTCCTGAAAAATGACGAAATTGCCCCTGGCGCGGTTTTTATTCTCGATCAACCTGTCAAATTTTTGGCAATTCCGACACAGTCGAGAAAAATGACGAAATTGCCCCCGGCGTGGATTTTGTTCCCGATCAACCTTTCAAATTTGAGCTAATTCCGACGCAGTCACGAAAAATGACGAAATTGCCCCCGGCGTGGATTTTGTTCCCGATCAACCTTTCAAATTTGAGCTAATTCCGACGCAGTCACGAAAAATGACGAAATTGCCCCCGGCGTGGATTTTGTTCCCGATCAACCTTTCAAATTTGAGCTAATTCCGACGCAGTCACGAAAAATGACGAAATTGCCCCCGGCGCAGTTTTTGTTTCCGGTCAACCTGTCAAATTTTAGCTAATTGCGACACAGTCGAGAAAAATGACAAATTGCCCCCGGCTCGATTTTTGTTCCCGATCAACCTGTCGAATTTAAGCCAAATCCGACACAGTCGAGAAAAATGACGAAATTGCCCCCGGCGCGGTCTCTGTTTCCTATCAACCGGTCAAATTTTGGGCAATTTCGACACAGTCAAGAAAAATGATGAAATTGCCCCCGGTGCGGTTTTTGTTCCCGATCAACCAGTCAAATTTGAGCCAATTACGACGCAGTCGCGAAAAATGACGAAATTGCCCCTGGCGCGATTTTTGTTCCCGATCAACCAGTCAAATTTTTTCAAATTACGACACAGTCAAGAAAAATGACGAAATTGCCCCCGGCACGGTTTTTGTTTCCGGTCAACCTGTCAAATTTTAGCTAAATCCGACACATTCGAGAAAAATGACGAAATTGCCCCGTCGCGATTTTTGTTCCCGGTGAACCTGTCAACGACACAGTCGAGAAAAATGACGAATTACCACCGTCGCGATTTTTGTTCCCGATCAACCTGTCAAATTTTAGCCAATTCCAGCACAGTCGCGAAAAATGACGAAATTGCCCCCGGCGCGATTTTTGTTCCCGATCAGCCTGTCAAATTTTAGACAATTCCGACACAGTCGAGAAAAATGACGAAATTTTCCCCGGCGCGGTTTTTGTTTCCGATCAACCTGTCATATTTTAGCCAATTCCGACACAGTCGAGAAAAATGACGAAATTTTCCCCGGCGCGGTTTTTGTTTCCGATCAACCTGTCATATTTTAGCCAATTCCGACACAGTCGAGAAAAATGACGAAATTGCCCCCAGCGCGATTTTTGTTCCCGATCAACCTATCAAATTTTAGCAAATTCCGACACAGTCGAGAAAAATGATGAAATTGCCCACGGCGCGATTTTTGTTCCCGATCAACCTGTCAATTTTGAGCCAATTCCGACGCAGTCTCAAAAAATGACTAAATTCCCTCCGGCGCGATTTTTGTTTCCGATCAAACGGTCAAATTTTAGCCTATTCCGACACAATCGCAAAAAATGACGAAATTGCCCACGGCGCGATTTTTGTTTTCGATCAATCTGTCAAATTATAGCCAAATCCGACACAGTCGAGAAAAATGACGAAATTGCCCCCGGCTCGATTTTTGTTCCTGATCAACCTATCAAATTTGAGCCAATTCCGACACAGTCGCGAAAAATTACGAAATTGCCCTAGGAGCAGTTTTTGTTTCCGATCAACCGATCAAATTTTAGCCAATTCCGATTCAGTCGCAAAAAATGACGAAATTGCCACCGGCGCGATTTTTGTTTCCGATCAATCCGTCAAATTATAGCCAAATCCGACACAATCGAGAAAAATGACGAAATTGCCCCCGGCGCGATTTTTGTATCCGATCAACCTCTCAAATTTTAGCCAATTTCGACGCAGTCGCGAAAAATGATGAAATTGCCCCCGGCGAGGTTTTTGTTCCCGATGAACCTGTTCAATTTTAGCCAATTCCGACACAGTCGCGAAAAATGACGAAATTGCCCCCGACGCGATTTTTGTTCCCGATCATCCTGTCAAATTTTAGGCAATTCCGACACAGTCGAGAAAAATGACGAAATTGCCCCCGGCGCGGTTTTTGTTCCCGATCAACCTGTCTAATTTGAGCTAATTCCGACGCAATCGCGAAAAATGTCGAAATTGCCCCCGGCGCAGTTCTTATTTCCGGTCAACCTGTCAAATTTTAGCTAATTGCAACACAGTCG
>NW_019266376.1:0-7573 GCF_002742605.1 Olea europaea var. sylvestris
ATATGCAAGTGCTCATTCCATCGAAAAATGGCCAAAAGCACTCGTACGTCACGACGAAGTGGTGAGTTCAATCCAAAACGGTCACTACGTTTCCAAAAAGTACTTATGGGCCCAAAGCGGACACCGTGTGCAAAAGTTACACTCAATTCTTCGTACGTCGAGAATCCAAGCGTTCCAAATATGTAAGTGGTCATTCTTTCGAAAAATGGCCGAAATCCCTCATACGTCACGACGAAGTGGTGAGTTCAATCCAAAACGATCGCTACATTTCCAAAAAGTACTTATGGACGCAAAATGGACTCTGTGTGCAAAAGTTACTCTCAATTCTTCGTCCGCCGACTCTCCAAGCGTTCTAAATATACAAGTGCTCATTCTTTCGAAAAATGGCCAAAATCCTCGTATGTCATGACGAAGTGATGAGTTCAATCCAAAACGGTCGCTACATTTCCAAAAAGTTCTTATGGGCCCAAAACGGACACCGTGTGCAAAAGTTAAGCTCAGTTCTTTGTACGCTGTCAATCCAAGCGTTCCATGTATGCAAGTGCTCATTCTTTCGAAAAATGGCCGAAATCCCTCATACGTCATGACGAAGTGGTGAGTTCAATCCAAAACGGTCGCTACATTTCCAAAAAGTACTTATGGACGCAAAATGGACACCATGTGCAAAAGTTACGCTCAATTCTTCGTCCGCCGACTCTCCAAGCGTTCGAAATATACAAGTGCTCATTCTTTCGAAAAATGGCCAAAATTCCTTGTACATCACGACGAAGTGATGAGTTCAATCCAAAACAGTCGCTACATTTCCAAAAAGTACTTATGGACGCAAAATGGACACCATGTGCAAAAGTTACGCTCAATTCTTCGTCCGCCAACTCCCCAAGCGTTCTAAACATGCAAGCACTCATTCTTTCGAAAAATGGCCGAAATCCCTCGTACGTCATGACGAAGGGATGATTTCAATCCAAAACGGTCGCTACGTTATCAAAAAGTACTTATGGACGCAAAACGGACACCGTGTGCAAAAGTTACCCTCAATTCTTCGTCCGCCGACTCTCCAAGCGTTCTAAATATGCAAGTGCTCATTCTTACGAAAGATCGCCAAAATCCAATGTACATCACGACGAAGTGGGATGTTCAATCCAAAACAGTCGCTACATTTCCAAAAAGTTCTTATGGGCCCAAAACGGACACCGTGTGCAAAAGTTACGCTCAATTCGTTGTACGCTGTCAATCCAAGCGTTCCATATATGCAAGTGCTCATTCTTACGAAAGATCGCCAAAATCCCACGTACGTCACGACGACGTGGGGAGTTCAATCCAAAACGGTCGCTACGTTATCAAAAAGTACTTATGGACGCAAAACGGACACCGTGTGCAAAAGTGACGCTCAATTCTTCGTCCGTCGACTCTCCAAGCGTTCTAAATATGCAAGTGCTCATTCTTACGAAAGATCGCCAAAATCCCACGTACGTCACGACGAAGTGGGGAGTTCAATCCAAAACGGTCGCTACATTTCCAAAAAGTTCTTATGGGCCCAAAACGGACCCCGTGTGCAAAAGTGACGCTCAATTCTTTGTACGCTGTCAATCGAAGCGTTCCATATATGCAAGTGCTCATTCTTTCGAAAAATGGCCGAAATCCCTCATACGTCACGACGAAGTGGTGAGTTCAATCCAAAACGGTCGCTACATTTCCAAAAAGTACTTATGGATGCAAAACGGACAGCGTGTGCAAAAGTTGCGCTCAATTCTTCGTCCGTCGACTCTCCAAGCGTTCGAAATATTCAAGTGCTCATTCTTTCGAAAAATGGCCAAAATTCCTCGTACGCCACGACGAAGTGATGAGTTCAATCCAAAACAGTCGCTACATTTCCAAAAAGTAATTATGGACGCAAAATGGACACCATGTGCAAAAGTTACGCTCAATTCTTCGTCCGCCAACTCCCCAAGCGTTCTAATTATGCAAGCGCTCATTCTTTCGAAAAATGGCAAAAATCCCTCGTACGTCATGACGAAGGGATGATTTCAATCCAAAACGGTCGCTACGTTTCCAAAAAGTACTTATGGACGCAAAACGGACACCGTGTGCAAAAGTTACGGTAAATTCTTCGTCCGCCGACTCTCCAAGCGTTCTCAATATACAAGCGCTCATTCCTTCGAAAAATGGCCAAAATCACTCTTACGTCACGACGAAGTGGTGAGTTCAATCCAAAACGGTCGCTACATTTCCAAAAAGTACTTATGGACGCAAAACGGACACCGTGTGCAAAAGTTACGGTAAATTCTTCGTCCGCCGACTCTCCAAGCGTTCTCAATATACAAGCGCTCATTCCTTCGAAAAATGGCCAAAATCACTCTTACGTCACGACGAAGTGGTGAGTTCAATCCAAAACGGTCGCTACATTTCCGAAAAGTACTTAAGGACGCAAAACGGACAACGTGTGCGAAAGTTATGCTCAATTCTTCGTCCGCAGACTCTCCAAGCGTTCTAAATATGCAAGTGCTCATTCTTTCTAAAAATTGCCAAAATCCCTCATACTTCACGATGAAGTGGTGAGTTCAATCCAGAACGGTCGCTACATTTGCAAAAAGTTTTTATGGTCCCAAAACGGACACCGTGTGCAAAAGTTACGCTCAATTCTTCATCCGTCGACACTCCCAGAGTTCTAAAAATGCAAGTGCTCATTCCATCGAAAAATGGTCAAAACCACTCATACGTCACGACGAAGTGGTGAGTTGAATCCAAAACGGTCGCTACATTTCCAAAAAGTACTTATGGACGCAAAATGGACACCGTGTGCAAAAGTTCCGCTCACCTCTTCGTCTGCCGACTCTCCAAGCGTTCTAAATATGCAAGTGCTCATTCTTTTGTAAAATGGCAAAAATTCCTCGTACGTCACGACGAAGTGATAAGTTTAATCCAAAACAGTCGCTACATTTCCAAAAAGTACTTATGGACGCAAAATGGACACCGTGTGCAAAAGTTACGCTCAATTCTTCGTCCGTCGACTCCCCAAGCGTTCTAAATATGCAACCACTCATTCTTTCGAAAAATGGCCAAAATCCCTCGTACGTCACGACGAAGTGATGAGTTCAATCCAAAACGATCGCTACGTTTCCAAAAAGTACTTATGGACGCAAAACGGACACCGTGTGCAAAAGTTACGCTCAATTCTTCGTCCGCCGACTCTCCAAGCGTTCTAAATATGCAAGTGCTCATTCTTTCGAAAAATCGCCAAAATCTCTCGTACGTCACGACGAAGTGGCTAGTTCAATCAAAAACGGTCGCTACATTTCCAAAAAGTTCTTATGGGCCCAAAACGGACCCCGTGTGCAAAAGTTACGCTCAATTCTTCGTCCGCCGACTCTCCAAGCGTTCTAAATATGCAAGTGCTCATTCCATCGAAAAATGGCCAAAAGCACTCGTACGTCACGACGAAGTGGTGAGTTCAATCCAAAACGGTCGCTACGTTTCCAAAAAGTACTTATGGGCCCAAAGCGGACACCGTGTGCAAAAGTTACACTCAATTCTTAGTACGTCGAGAATCCAAGGGTTCCAAATATGCAAGTGGTCATTCTTTCGAAAAATGGCCGAAATCCCTCATACGTCACGACGAAATGGTGAGTTCAATCCAAAACGATCGCTACATTTCCAAAAAGTACTTATGGACGCAAAATGGACTCTATGTGCAAAAGTTACTCTCAATTCTTCGTCCGTCGACTCTCCAAGCGTTCTAAATATACAAGTGCTCATTCTTTCGAAAAATGGACAAAATCCTCGTACGTCACGACGAAGTGATGAGTTTAATCCAAAACGGTCGCTACATTTCCAAAAAGTTCTTATGGGCCCAAAACGGACACCGTGTGTAAAAGTTACGCTAAATTCTTTGTACGTTGTCAATCCAAGTGTTCCATATATGCAAGTGCTCATTCTTTCGAAAAAATGGCCAAAATCCCTCATACGTCACGATGAAGTGGTGAGTTCAATCCAAAACGGTCGCTACATTTCCAAAAAGTACTTATGGACGCAAAACGGACACCGTGTGCAAAAGTTGCCCTCAATTCTTCGTCCGCCGACTCTCCAAGCGTTCTAAATATACAAGTGCTCATTCTTTCAAAAAATGGCCAAAATTCCTCGTACGTCACGATGAAGTGATGAGTTCAATCCAAAACAGTCGTTACATTTCCAAAAAGTACTTATGGACGCAAAATGGACACCATGTGCAAAAGTTGCGCTCAATTCTTCGTCCGCCAACTCCCCAAGCGTTCTAAATATGCAAGCGCTCATTCTTTCGAAAAATGGCCAAAATCCCTCGTACGTCATGAGGAAGGGATGATTTCATCCAAAACGGTCGCTACGTTTCCAAAAAGTACTTATGGACGCAAAACGGACACCGTGTGCAAAAGTTACGCTCAATTCTTCGTCCGCCGACTCTCCAAGCGTTCTAAATATGCAAGTGCTCATTCTTTCGAAAAATCGCCAAAATCCCTCGTACATCAAGACGAAGTGGTGAGTTCAATCAACAACGGTCGCTACATTTCCAAAAAGTTCTTATGGGCCCAAAACGGACACTGTGTGCAAAATTTACGCTCAATTCTTTGTACGCTGTTAGTCCAAGCGTTCCATATATGCAATTACTCATTCTTTCGAAAAATGGCCGAAATCCCTCATACGTCACGACGAAGTGGTGAGTTCAATCCAAAATGGTCGCTACATTTCCAAAAAGTACTTATGGATGCAAAACGGACACCGTGTGCAAAAGTTGCGCTCAATTCTTCGTCCGCCAACTCTCCGAGCGTTCCAAATATGCAAGTGCTCTTTCTTTCGAAAAATTGCCAAAATTCCTCGTACGTTACGACGAAGTGGTGAGTTCAATCCAAAACGGTCGCTACATTTCCATAAAGTTCTTGTGGGCCAAAAGCGGACAACGTGTGGAAAAGTTACGCTCAATTCTTCGTCCGTCGACTCTCCAAGCGTTCTAAATATGCAAGGGCTCATTCCATCGAAAAATGGTGAAAATCACTCGTACATCACGACGAAGTGGTGTGTTCAATCCAAAACGGTCACTACGTTTCCAAAAAGTACTTATGGGCCCAAAGCAGACACCGTGTGCAAAAGTTACACTCAATTCTTCGTACGTCGACAATCCAAGCGTTCCAAATATGCAAGTGGTCATTCTTTCGAAAAATGGCCGTAATCCCTCATACGTCACGATGAAGTGGTGAGTTCAATCCAAAACGGTCGCTACATTTCCAGAAAGTTCTTATGGGCCCAAAACGGACACCGTGTGCAAAAGTTACGCTCAATTCTTCGTACGCCGACTATCCGAGCGTTCCAAATATGCAAGCGCTCATTCTTTTGAAAAATCTCCAAAATCCCTCATACGTCACGACTAAGTGGTGAGTTCAATCCAAAACGGTCGCTACATTTCCAGAAAGTTCTTATGGGCCCAAAACGGACACCGTGTGCAAAAGTTACGGTCAATTCTTTGTACGCTGTCTATCCAAGCGTTCCATATATGCAAGTGCTCATTCTTTCAAAAAATGGCCGAAATCCCTCATACGTCACGACGAAGTGGTTAGTTCAATCCAAAACAGTCGCTACATTTCCAAAAAGTACGTATGGACGCAAAACGGACACCGTGTGAAAAAATTACGCTCAATTCTTCGTCCGTCGACTCTCCAAGCGTTTTAAATATGCAAGTACTCATTCTTTTGAAAAATCTCCAAAATCCCTCATACGTCACGACTAAGTGGTGAGTTCAATCCAAAACGGTCGCTACATTTCCAAAAAGTACATATGGACGCAAAACGGACACCGTGTGCAAAAGTTACGCTCAATTCTTCGTCTGCCGAATCTCCAAGCGTTCTAAATATGCAAGTGCTCATTCTTTCAAAAAATCTCCAAAATCCCTCGTACGTCACGACGAAGTGGTGAGTTCAATCCAAAATGGTCACTACATTTCCAAAAAGTTCTTATGGGCCCAAAATGGACACCGTGTGCAAGAGTTACGCCCAATTCTTCGTCCGCCGACTCTCCAAGCGTTCTAAATATGTAAGTGCTCATTCTTTCGAAAAATCGCCAAAATCCCTCGTACGTCCCGACGAAGTGGTGAGTTTAATCAAAAACGGTCGCTACATTTCCAAAAAGTTCTTATGGGCCCAAAACGGACACCATGTGCAAAAGTTACGCTCAATTCTTCGTCCGTCGACTCTCCAAGCGTTCCAAATATGCAAGTGGTCATTCTTTCGAAAAATGGCCGAAATCCCTCATAGTCACGACAAAGTGGTGAGTTCAATCCAAAACGGTCGCTACATTTCCAAAAAGTACATACGGGCCCAAAACGGACACCGTGTGCAAAAGTTACGCTGAATTCTTCGAATGCCGACAATCCAAGCGTTCCAAATATGCAAGTGGTCATTCTTTCGAAAAATGGCCGAAATCCCTCATAGTCACGACAAAGTGGTGAGTTCAATCCAAAACGGTCGCTACATTTCCAAAAAGTACATACGGGCCCAAAACGGACACCGTGTGCAAAAGTTACGCTCAATTCTTCGTCCGTCGACTCTCCAAGCGTTCTAAATATGCAAGTGCTCATTCTTTCGAAAAATGGCCAAAATCCTCGTACGTCACGATGAAGTGATGAGTTCAATACAAAACGGTCGCTATAGTTCCAAAAAGTTCTTATGGGCCCAAAACGGACACCGTGTGCAAAATTTACGCTCAATTCTTTGTACGCTGTCTATCCAAGCGTTCCATATATGCAAGTGCTCATTCTTTCGAAAAATGGCCGAAATCCCTCATAGTCACGACAAAGTGGTGAGTTCAATCCAAAACGGTCGCTACATTTCCAAAAAGTACTTATGGACGTAAAACGGACACCGTGTGCAAAAGTTGCGCTCAATTCTTCGTCCGCCGACTCTCCGAGCGTTCCAAATATGCAAGTGCTCATTCTTTCGAAAAATGGCCAAAATCCCTCGTACGTCATGATGAAGTGGTGAGTTCAATCCAAAACGGTCGATACATTTCCATAAAGTTCTTATGGGCCAAAAACGGACAACGTGTGGAAAAGTTACGCTCAATTCTTCGTCTGTCGACTCTCCAAGCGTTCTAAATATGCAAGGGCTCATTCCATTGAAAAATGGTCAAAATCACTCGTACGTCACGACGAAGTGGTGAGTTCAATCCGAAACGGTCGCTACGTTTCCAAAAAGTACTTATGGGCCCAAAGCGGACACCGTGTGCAAAAGTTACACTCAATTCTTCGTACGTCGACAATCCAAGCGTTCCAAATATGCAAGTGGTCATTCTTTCGAAAAATGGCCGTAATCCCTCATACGTCACGACGAAGTGGTGAGTTCAATCCAAAACGGTCGCTACATTTCCAAAAAGTACTTATGGACGCAAAATGGACTCCGTGTGCAAAAGTTTCTCTCAATTCTTCGTCCGCCGACTCTCCAAGCGTTCTAAATATGCAAGTACTCATTCTATCGAAAAATGGCAAAAATCCTCGTACGTCACGACGAAGTGATGAGTTCAATCCAAAACGGTCGCTACATTTCCAAAAAGTTCT
>NW_019266377.1:0-7571 GCF_002742605.1 Olea europaea var. sylvestris
CGAAAAATGAAGAAATTGCCCCTGGCGCGATTTTTGTTTCCGATCAATCAGTCAAATTTGGGCCCATTCCGAGACCGTCGCGATAAATGACGAAATTGCCGCCTGCGCGATTTTTGTTTCCGATTAATCGGTCAAATTTTGGGCGATTCCGACACGGTCGCGAAAAATGACTAAATCGCCCCCGGCGCAATTTTTGTTTCCGATTAATCAGTCAAATTTTGGCCCATTCCGACACCGTCGTAAAAAATGACAAAATTGCCCCCGGCGCGATTTTTTTCCCATCGATCATTCAAATTTTAGCTTATTTCGACACCGTCGCGAAAAATGACGAAATTACCCCCGGAGCGATTTTTGTTTCCGATCAATTAGTAAAATTTGTGCCGATTCAGACACCATCGCGAAAAATGAAGAAATTGCCCCCGGAGCGATTTTTTTTCCATCGATCAGTCAAATTTTAGCTGATTCTGACACCGTCGCGAAAAATGACGAAATTGCCTCGGCGCGATTTTTATTTCCGATCAATCAGTCAAATTTGGGCCCATTCCGACACCTTCGCGAAAAATGAAGAAATTTCCCGCGGCGCGATTTTTGTTTCCGATCAATCAGTCAAATTTGGGCCCATTCCGAGACCGTCGCGAAAATTGACGAAATTGCCCTTGGCGCGATTTTTGTTTCCGGTCAAATAGTAAAATTTGTGCCGATTCAGACACCATCGCGAAAAATGAGGAAATTGTCCCCGGCGCGATTTTTGTTTCCTATCAATCAGTCGAATTTGGGCCCATTCCGACACCGTCGCGAAAAATGAAGAAATTGCCCCCGGCGCGATTTTTTTTCCATCGATCAGTCAAATTTTAGCAGATTCCGACACCATCGCGAAAAATGACGAAATTGCCCCCGGCGCGATTTTTCTTTCCGATCAATAAGTCAAGTTTGGGCCCATTCCCAGACCGTCGCGAAAAATGAAGAAATTGCCCCCGGCGCGATTTTTGTTTCCGATCAATCAGTCAAATTTGGGCCTATTCCGAGACCGTCGCGAAAAATGACGAAATTGTCCCCGGCGCGATTTTTGTTTCCGATCAATCAGTCAAATTTGGGCCTATTCCGAGACCGTCGCGAAAAATGACGAAATTGTCCCCGGCGCGATTTTTGTTTCCGATCAATCAGTCAAATTTTGGCCCATTCCGACACCGTCGTAAAAAATGACGAAATTGCCTCCTTCGCGATTTTTGTTTCCGATTAATCTGTCAAATTTTAGCCGATTCCGACACGGTAGCGAAAAATGACGAAATTGCCCCGGCGCAATTTTTTTTCCGATCAATCAGTCGAATTTTGGCCCATTCCGACACCGTCGTAAAAAATGACGAAATTGCCCTCGGCGCGATTTTTTTTCCCATCGATCAGTCAAATTTTAGCTGATTCCGACACCGTCGCGAAAAATGAAGAAATTGCCCCCGGCGGGGTTTTTTTCCCCATCGATCAGTCAAATTTTAGCTGATTCTGACACCGTCGCGGAAAATGACGAAATTGCCCCGGCGCGATTTTTGTTTCCGATCAATCAGTCAAATTTGGGCCAATTCCGACACCGTCGCGAAAAATGAAGAAATAGCCCCCAGCGCGATTTTTGTTTCTGATCAAATAGTCAAATTTTGGCCCATTCCGACACCGTCTCGAAAAATGACGAAATTGTCCCCGGCGCGATTTTTGTTTCCGATCAATCAGTAAAATTTGGGCCCATTCCGAGACCGTCGCGTAAAATGACGAAATTACGTCTGCGCGATTTTTGTTTCGATTAATCTGTCAAATTTTAGCCGATTCTGACACGGTCGCGAAGAATGATGAAATTGCCCCCGGCGCAATTTTTGTTTCCGATCAATCATTCAAATTTTGGCCAATTCCCACATCGTCGTAAAAAATGACAAAATTGCCCCCGGCGCGTTTTTTCCCTTCGATCAGTCAAATTTTAACTGATTCCGACAACGTCGCGAAAAATGATGAAATTACCCCCTCGCGCAATTTTTGTTTCCGATCAATCAGTCAAATTTGGGCCCATTCCGACACCGTCGCGAAAAATGATGAAATTGCCCCCGGCGCGATTTTTGTTTCCGATCAATCAGTCAAATTTGGGCCCATTCCGACACCGTCGCGAAAAATGATGAAATTGCCCCCGGCGCGATTTTTCTTTCCGATCAATCAGTCGAATTTGGGCCCATTCCGGGACCGTCGCGAAAAATGACCAAATTGCACCCTGCGCGATTTTTGTTTTCGATCAATCAGTCAAATTTGGGCCCATTCCGAGACCGTCGCGAAAATTGACGAAATTGCCGCCTGCGCGATTTTTGTTTCCGATCAATCAGTAAAATTTGTGCCGATTCAGACACCGTTACGAAAATTGACGAAATTATCCCCGGCGCGATTTTTGTTTCCGATCAGTCTGTCAAATTTGGGCCCATTCCGACACTGTCGCGAAAAATAGCGAAATTACCCCCGACGCGATTTTTGTTTCTGATCAATCAGTCAAATTTGGGCCCATTCCGACACCGTCGCGAAAAATGAAGAAATTGCCCCCAGCGCGATTTTTTTCCCATCGATCAGTCAAATTTTAGCTGATTCCGACACCGTCGCGAAAAATGACGAAATTGTCCCCAGCGCGATTTTTGTTTCCGATCAATCAGTCAAATTTGGGCCCATTCCGAGACCGTCTCGAAAATTGACGAAATTACCCTTGGCGCGATTTTTGTTTCCGATCAATCAGTAAAATTTGTGCTGATTTAGACACCGTCGAGAAAAATGACGAAATTGTCCACGGCGCGATTTTTGTTTCCGATCAATCAGTCAAATTTGGGCCCATTCCGACACCGTCGCGAAAAATGAAGAAATTGCCCCCGGCGCGATTTTTTTCCCATCGATCATTCAAATTTTAACTGATTCCGACAACGTCGCGAAAAATGACGAAATTGCCCCCTCGCGCGATTTTTGTTTCCGATCAATCAGTCAAATTTGGGCCCATTCCGACACCGTCGCGAAAAATGAAGAAATTGCCCCCGGCGCGATTTTTCTTTCCGATCAATCAGTCGAATTTGGGCCCATTCCGGGACCGTCGCGAAAAATGACCAAATTGCACCCTGCGCGATTTTTGTTTCCGATCAATCAGTCAAATTTGGGCCCATTTCGAGACCGTCGCGAAAATTGACGAAATCACCCTTGGCGCGATTTTTGTTTCCGATCAATCAGTAAAATTTGTGCCGATTCAGACACCGTCGCGAAAATTGACGAAATTATCCCCGGCGCGATTTTTGTTTCCGATCAATCAGTCAAATTTGGGCCCATTCCGACACCGTCGCGAAAAATAGCGAAATTGCCCCCGACGCGATTTTTGTTTCCGATCAATCAGTCAAATTTGGGCCCATTCCGACACCGTCTCGAAAAATGACGAAATTGTCCCCGGCGAGATTTTTGTTTCCGATCAATCAGTCAAATTTGGGCCCATTCCGAGACCGTCTCGAAAATTGACGAAATTATCCTTGGCGCGATTTTTGTTTCCGATCAACCAGTCAAATTTGGGCCAATTCCGACACCGTCGAGAAAAATGACGAAATTGTCCCTGGCGCGATTTTTCTTTCCGATCAATCAGTCAAATTTGAGCCCATTCCGACACCGTCGCGAAAAATGAAGAAATTGCCCCCGTTGCGATTTTTTTCCCATCGATCAGTCAAATTTTAGCTGATTCCGATACCGTCGCAAAAATGACGAAATTGCCCCCGGCGCGATTTTTGTTTCCGATCAATCAGTCAAATTTGGGCCCATTCCGGCACCGTCGCGAAAAATGAAGAAATTACCCCCGGCGCGATTTTTGTTTCCTATCAATCAGTTAAATTTGGGCCCATTCCGAGACCGTCTCGAAAATTAACGAAATTACCCTTGGCGCGATTTTTGTTTCCGATCACTCAGTAAAATTTGTGCCGATTCAGACACCGTCGCGAAAAATGACGAAATTCCCCCCGCCGCGATTTTTGTTTCCGATCAATCAGACAAATTTGGGCCCATTCCGAGACCGTCGCGAAAAATGACGAAATTCCCCCCGCCGCGATTTTTGTTTCCGATCAATCAGACAAATTTGGGCCCATTCCGAGACCGTCGCGAAAAATGACGAAATTCCCCCCGCCGCGATTTTTGTTTCCGATCAATCAGACAAATTTGGGCCCATTCCGAGACCGTCGCGAAAAATGACGAAATTCCCCCCGCCGCGATTTTTGTTTCCGATCAATCAGACAAATTTGGGCCCATTCCGAGACCGTCGCGAAAAATGACGAAATTCCCCCCGCCGCGATTTTTGTTTCCGATCAATCAGACAAATTTGGGCCCATTCCGAGACCGTCGCGAAAAATGACGAAATTCCCCCCGCCGCGATTTTTGTTTCCGATCAATCAGACAAATTTGGGCCCATTCCGAGACCGTCGCGAAAAATGACGAAATTCCCCCCGCCGCGATTTTTGTTTCCGATCAATCAGTCAAATTTGGGCCCATTCCGAGACCGTCGCGAAAAATGACGAAATTGTCCCCAGCGCGATTTTTGTTTCCGATCAATCAGACAAATTTGGGCCCATTCCGAGACCGTCTCGAAAATTGACGAAATTACCCTTGGCGCGATTTTTGTTTCCGACCACTCAGTAAAATTTGTGCCGATTCAGACACCGTCGCGAAAAATGACGAAATTGTCCCCGGCGTGATTTTTGTTTCCGATCAATCAGTCAAATTTGGGCCCATTCCGACACCGTCGTGAAAAATAAAGAAATTGCCCCCGGCGCGATTTTTTTCCAATCGATCAGTCAAATTTTAGCTGATTCCGACACCGTCGCCAAAAATGACGAAATTGTCCCCGACGCGATTTTTGTTTCCGATCAATCCGTCAAATTTGAGCCCATTCCGACACCGTCGTAAAAAATGACTAAATTGCCCACAGCGCGATTTTTTTCCCATCAATCAGACAAATTGTAGCTGATTCTGAAACCGTCGCGAAAAATGACGAAATTGCCCCCGGAGCGATTTTTGGTTCCGATCAATCAGTAATATTTGTGCCGATTCAGACACCATCGCGAAAAATGAAGAAATTGACCCCGGAGCGATTTTTTTTCCCATCGATCAGTCAAATTTTAGATGATTCTGACACCGTCGCGAAAAATGACGAAATTGCCCTGGCGCGATTTTTATTTCCGATCAATCAGTCAAATTTGGGCCCATTCCGACACCGTGGCGAAAAATGAAGAAATTGCCCCCGGCGCGATTTTTGTTTCCGATCAATCATTCAAATTTGGGCCCATTCCGAGACCGTCGCGAAAATTGACGAAATTGCCCTTGGCGCGATTTTTGTTTCCGATCAATCAGTAAAATTTGTGCCGATTCAGACACCATCGCGAAAAATGACGAAATTGTCCCCGGCGCGATTTTTGTTTCCTATCAATCAGTCAAATTTGGTCCCATTCCGACACCGTCGCGAAAAATAGCGAAATTGCCTACGACGCGATTTTTGTTTCCGATCAATCAGTCAAATTTGGGCCCATTCCGACACCATCTCGAAAAATGAAGAAATTATCCCCGACGCGATTTTTGTTTCCGATCAATCGGTTAAATTTGGGCCCATTCCGACTCCGTCGCGAAAAATGAAGAAATTGCCCTCGGAGCGATTTTTTCCCCATCGATCAGTCAAATTTTAGCTGATTCTGACACCGTCACGAAAAATGACGAAATTGCCCCGACGCGATTTTTATTTCCGATCAATCAGTCAAATTTGGGCCCATTCCGGCACCGTCGCGAAAAATGAAGAAATTGCCCCCGGCGCGATTTTTTTCCCATCGATCAGTCAAATTTTCGCTGATTCCGATACCGTCGCAAAAATTTCGAAATTGCCCCCGGCGCGATTTTTTTCTGATCAATCAGTCAAATTTGGGCCCATTCCGACACCGTCGCGAAAAATGAAGAAATTACCCCCGGCGCGATTTTTGTTTCCGATCAATCAGTCAAATTTGGGCCCATTCCGAGACCGTCGCGAAAAATGACGAAATTGCCTCCTGCACGATTTTTGTTTCCGATTAATCTGTTAAATTTTAGCCGATTCCGACACGGTCGCGAAAAATGACGAAATTGCCCCCGGCGCGATTTTTGTTTCCGATCAATTAGTAAAATTTGTGCCGATTCCGACACCATCGCGAAAAATGAAGAAATTGCCCCCGGAGCGATTTTCTTTCCCATTGATCAGTCAAATTTTAGCTGATTCTGACACCGTCGCGAAAAATGACAAAAGTGCCCCGGCGCGATTTTTATTTCCGATCAATCAGTCAAATTTGGGCCCATTCCGACACCGTCGCGAAAAATGAAGAAATTGCCCCCGGCGCGATTTTTATTTCTGATCAACCTGCAAAATTTAAGTCCATTCCGACACAGTCGCGAAAAATGACGAAATTACCCCCGGCGCGATTTTTGTTTCCGTTCAATCAGTCAAATTTTAGTCGATTCCGACACCGTCGCGAAAATTGACGAAATTGCCCCTGGCGCGATTTTTGTTTCCGATCAATCAGTAAAATTTGTGCCGATTCAGACACCGTCGCGAAAATTGACGAAATTGTCCCGGCGCGATTTTTGTTTCCGATCAATCAGTCAAATTTGGGCCCATTCCGACACCGTCGCGAAAATGAAGAAATTGCCCCCGGCGCGATTTTTTTCCCATCGATCAGTCAAATTTTAGCTGATTCCGATACCATCGCGAAAAATGACGAAATTGCCCTTGCGCGATTTTTGTTTCCCGTCAATCAGTCAAATTTTAGCCGATTCCGACACCGTCGCGAAAATGAAGAAATTGCCCCCGGCGCGATTTTTGTTTCCGATCAATCAGTCAAATTTGGGCCCATTCCGACACCGTCGCGAAAAATGAAGAAATTGCCCCCGGCGCGATTTTTGTTTCCGATCAATTAGTCAAATTTGGGCCCATCCCGAGCCCGTCGCGAAAAATGACGAAATTGCCCCCGGCGGAATTTTTGTTTCTGATCAATCAGTCAAATTTTGGCCCATTCCGACACCGTCGTAAAAAATGACAAAATTGCCCCCGGCGCGATTTTTTTTCCCATCGATCAGTCAAATTTTAGCTGATTCTGACACCGTCGCGAAAAATGACGAAATTGCCACGACGCGATTTTTATTTCCGATCAATCAGCCAAATTTTAGCCGATTCCGACACCGTCGCGAAAAATGACGAAATTGCCCCCGGCGCGATTTTTGTTTCCGATCAATTAGTAAAATTTGTGCCGATTCAGACACCATCGCGAAAAATGAAGAAATTGCCCCCGGAGCGATTTTTTTCCCATCGATCAGTCAAATTTTAGCTGATTCTGACACCGTCGCGAAAAATGACGAAATTGCCACGACGCGATTTTTATTTCCGATCAATCAATTAAATTTGGGCCCATTCCGACACCGTGGCGAAAAATGAAGAAATTTCCCCCGGCGCGATTTTTGTTTCCGATCAATCAGTCAAATTTGGGCCCATTCCGAGACCGTCTCGGAAATTGACGAAATTACCC
>NW_019266378.1:0-7569 GCF_002742605.1 Olea europaea var. sylvestris
GTACACTTTAGTTTACACTTTGCCACGTAACATTATCCTATTGGACAGTTTTAATTTCTAATAGTTTTCCCATCCAATTGACACTTGACAAAAATGCAAGTGTCAAACAACGTGTTAAAAATTAGTGTAAAAATAGCAAAGTTTAATCGGTAAGAACCTTGCTACATGTACACGATGGGGTACAGTTTAGGTTACACTTTGCCACGTGACATTACCCTACTTGACAGTTTAAATTTCAAATAGTTTTCCCATCCAATTGACATTTGACAACAATGCAAGTGTCAAACAACGTGCCAAAAATAAGTGTACAAATAGGAAAGTTCAATTGGTAAGAACTTTGCTACATGTACACTATATTGTACAGTTTAGTTTACACTATCCTACATGAGATTACCCTGTTGGACGGTTTAAATTTCGAACAGTTTTCCCATCCAATTGAAACTTGACAACAGTGCAAGTGTCAAACAACGTGTCAAAAATTAGTGTACAAATAGCAAAGTTCAATCGGTAAGAACCTTGCTACGTGTACACAATGATGTACACTTTAGTTTACACTTTGTCACATGACATTATCCTATTGGACAGTTTTAATTTCTAATAGTTTTCTCATCCAATTGAAACTTGACAACAATGCAAGTGTCAAATAACGTGTCAAAGATCAGTGTACAAATAGCAAAGTTCAATCGGTAAGGACCTTGCTACATGTACACAATGGTCTACACTTTAGTTTACACTTTGCAACGTGACATTACCCTATTGGACAGTTTAAATTTCGAATAGTTTTTCCATCCAAATGATACTTGACAACAATGCAGGTGACAAACAACGTGTCAAAAATTAGTGTACAAATAGCAAAAGTTCAATCGATAAGAACCTTGCTACATGGACACTATGGAGTATACTTTAGTTTATACTTTGCCACATGATATTACCCTGTTGGACAGTTTAAATTTCAAATGGTTTTCCCATCCAATTCGTACTTTACAACAATGCAAGTGGGAAATAATGTGTCAAAAATTAATGTACAAATAGCAAAGTTCAATCGGTAAGAACCTTGTGACATGTACACTATGGTGTAAACTTTATTCTACACATTGTTGTCATTATCCGATTGGACAGTTTAAATTTCAAACAGTTTTCCCATCCAATATACACTTGACAACAATGCAAGTGTCAAACAACGTGTCAAAAATCGGGGTACATATAGCGAAGTTTAATCGGTAAGAACCTTGCCACATGTACACAATGGTGTACACTTTAATTTATACTTTGCCACATGACATTACCTTATTGGACAGTTTTAATTTCGAATAGTTTTCCCATCCAATTGACACTCGACAACAATGCAAGTGTCCAACAACATGTTAAAAATTAGCGTAAAAATAGCAAAGTTCAATCGGTAAGAACCTTGCTACATGTACACGATGGGGTATAGTTTAGGTTACACTTTGTCACGTGACATTACCCTGCTTGATAGTTTAAATTTCAAATAGTTTTCCCATCCGATTGACATTTGACAACAATGCAAGTGTCAAACAATGTGCCAAAAATAAGTGTACAAATAGGAAAGTTCAATTGGTAAAAACCTTGCTACATGTACACTACGGTGTACACTTTAGTTTACACTATCCTACATGAGATTACCCTGTTGGACGGTAAAAATTTCAAACAGTTTTCCCATCCAATTGAAATTTGACAACGATGCAAGTGTTAAACAACGTGTCAAAAATTAGTGTACAAATAGCAAAGTTCAATCGGTAAGAACCTTGCCACATGTACACTATGGTGTACACTTTAATTTGCACTTTGCCACATGTCAATACCTTGTTGGACAGTATGAATTTCAAACATTTTCCCATCCAATTCACACCTGAAAACAATGCAAGTGTCAAACAACGTGTCAAAAATCAGTGAACAAATAGCAAAGTTCAATTGGTAAGAACCTTGCTACATGTACACTATGGTGTACACTTTAGTTTACACTTTGCCACGTGACATTACACTGTTGAACAGTTTAAATTTCAAACAATTTTTCCATCCAATTAACAATTGACAAGAATGCAAGTGTCAAATAATGTGTCAAAAATTAGTATACAAAAAGTAATGTTCAATCGGTAAGAACCTTGCTACATGTACACCGTGGTGTACACTTTAGTTTACACTTTGCCACGTGACATTACCCTGTTGGACAGTTTAAATTTCGAAAAGTTTTCCCTTCCAATTGACACTTTACAATAATGCAATTGTCAAACGACGTGTCGAAAATCAATGTTCAAATAGCAAAGTTCAATCGACAAGGACCTTATATGTACACTATGGTGTACACTTTAGTTTATACTTTGCCACGAGACATTACCTGTTTGACATTTTAAATATCGAACAGTTTTCCCATCCATTTGATAATTAACAGCAATGCAAGTGTCAAATAACATGTCAAAAATAAGTGTACAAATAACAAAGTTCAATCGGTAAGAACCTTGCTAAATGTACACTATGGTGTACACTTTAGTTTGCACTTTGCCACATGTCAATACCCTATTGGACAGTTTAAATTTTAGATATTTCTCCAATCCCATTCACACTTGACAACAATACAAACATCAAACAACGTGTCAAAAATTATTGTATGTATAGGAAAGTTCAATCAGTAAGGACCACTCTACATGTACACTATGGTGTACACTTTCGTTTACACTTTGCAACATGACATTACCCTGTTTAACAGTTTAAATTTCAAATAGCTTTCCCATCCAATTGACACCTGACAACAATCTAAGTGTCAAACAATGTGTCAAAAATCAGTGTACAAATAGCAAAGTTCAATGGGTAAGGACCTTCAAACATGTAAACTATGGTGTACACTTTAGTTTACAATTTGCCACGAGACATTACCCAGTTGGACAGTTTATATTTCAAACAGTTTTTCCATCCAATTGACACTTGACAACAATGCAAGTGTCAAACAACATGTCAAAAATCAGTGTACAAATTGCAAAGTTCAATTGGTAAGGACCTTGCTACATGTACACTGTGGAGTACACTTTAGTTTACACTTTGCCACGTGACATTACCTTGTTGAACAGTTTATATTTCAAACAGTTTTCCCATCCAATTGACACTTGACGATAATGCAAGTGTCAAACAACGTGTGAAAAATCAGTGTCCAAATAGTAAACATCAATCGGTAAAAATCTTGCTACATGTACACTATGGTGTACACCTTAGTTTACACTTTGGGACGTGACATTACTATGTTGAACAGTTTAAATTTCAAATAGTTTTCCCATCCAATTAACACTTGACAACAATGCCAGTGTCAAGCAACGTGTCAAAAATTAGTGTACAAATAGCAAAGTTCAATAGGTAAGGACTTTGCTACATGTAATCTATGGTGTACACTTTAGTTTACACTTTTCCACGTGATATTACCCTGTTGGACAGTTTATATTTCGAACAGTTTTCCCATACAATTGACACTTGACAAAGATGGAAGTGTCAAACAGCGTGTCGAAAATCGGTGTATAAATAGCAAAGTTCAATCGATAAGGACCTTGCTACATGTACACTATGGTGTACACTTTAGTTTGCACTTTGTAACGTGTCATTACCCGATTGGACAATTTAAATTTCAAGTAGTTTTTCCATCCATTTGACACTTTACAACTATGTAAGTGTCACACAACGTGTCGAAAATCAGGGTACAAATAGCAAAGTTCAATCGGTAAGGACCTTGCTACATGTAAACTATGGTGTACACATTAGTTTACACTTTCGCACGTGATATTACCCCGTTGGACAGTTTATATTTCAAACAGTTTTCCCATCCAATTGACACTTGACGACAATGCAAGTGTCAAACAACGTGTCAAAAATCAGTATACCAATAGCAAAGTTCAATCGGTAAGAATCTTGCTACATGTACCCTATGGTGTACACTTTAGTTTACACTTTGCCACATGTCATTACCCCGTTGGATAGTGTGAATTTCAAATATTTTTCCCATCCAATTCACACCTGACAACAATGCAATCATCAAACAATGTGTCAAAAATCAGTGTACAAATAGCAAAGTTCAATCGATAAGAAACTTGCTACATGTGCACTATGGTGTACACTTTCATTTACACTTTGCCACATGTCATTACCCTATTAGACAGTATGAATTTCAAACATTTTCCCATCCAATTCACACCTGATGACAATGTAAGCGTCAAACAACGTGTCAAAAATTAGTGTACAAATAGCAAAGTTCAATCGGTAAGAACCTTGCTACATGTACACTATGGTGTACACTTTAGTTTACACTTGGTCACATGACATTACCCTGTTGGGCAGTTTAAATTTCGAAGTATTTTCCCATCTAATTCACACTTCATAACAATGCAATTGTCAAACAAAGTGTCGAAAATCAGTGTTCAAATAACAAAATTCAATCGATAAGGACCTTACATGTACACTGTGGTGTACACTTTAATTTACACTTTGCTACATGACATTACCCTGTTTGACAAATTAAATTTCGAACAGTTTTCCCATCCACTTGATAATTGACAGCAATGCAAGTGTCAAACAACATGTCAGAAATAAGTGTACAAATAGCAATGTTCAATCGGTAAGAACCTTGCCACATGTACACTTTAGTTTACACTTTGCTGCATGTCAATACCCTGTTGGACAGTTTAAATTTCAAACATTTTTCCAATCCAATTCACACTCGACAATGATGCAAGCATCAAACAACCTGTCAAAAATTAGTTCACATATAGCAAAGTTCAATCAGTAAGGACCTCGCTACATGTACACTATGGTGTACAGTTTAGTTTACACTTTGCAACGTGATATTACCTTGTTGAACAGTTTAAATTTCAAACAGTTTTCCCATCCAATTGACACCTGACAACAATGCAAGTGTTAAACAATGTGCCAAAAATCAGTGTGCAAATAGCAAAGTTCAATGGGTAAGGACCTTGCAACATGTAAACTATGGTGTACACTTTAGTTTACACTTTTCCAGGTGACATTTCCCTATTGGACAGTTTATATTTCGAGCAGTTTTCCCATATAATTGACACTTGACAACAATGCAAGTGTCAAACAACATCTTGAAAATTGGTGTACATATAGCAAAGTTTAATCGGTAAGGACCTTGCTACATGTACACTATGGTGTACTCTTTAGTTTACGCTTTGCAACATGACATTACCCTATTGTACAGTTTAGATTTCAAATAGTTTTCCCGTCCAATTGATGCTTGACAACAATGCAAGTGTCAAACAACGTGTCAAAAATCAGTGTACATATAGCAAAGTTCAATCGGTAAGGACCTTGCTACATGTACACTATGGTGTACACTTTAGTTTACACTATGCCACGTGACATTACCCTTTTGGACAGTTTAAATATCGAATAGTTTTTCCATCCAATTGACACTTGACAACAATGCAAGCGTCAAACAACATGTCGAAATTCAGTGTATAAATATCAAAGTTCAATCGATAAGGATCTTGTTCTATGTACACTATGGCGTACACATTAGTTTACACTTTGCAATGTGACATTACCCTATCGATCAGTTTAAATTTCAAGCAGTTTTTCCATCCAATTGACACTTGATAATAATGCAAGTGTCAAACATTGTGTAAAAAATTAGTGTACAAATAGCAAAGTCCAATTGGTAAGAACCTTGCTACATGTATACTATGGTGTACACTTTACCCTACACTTTGCCCCATGACATTACCCTATTGAACTGTTTAAATTTCAAACGGTTTTCCCATCCAATTGACCCTTGACAACAATACACTTGTCGAACAACGTGTTAAAAATAAGTATCCAAATAGCAAAATTCAATTGGTAAGAACCTTGCTACATGTACACTATGGTGTACACTTTAGTTCACACTTTGCAATGTGACATTACCGTGTTGAACAGTTTAAATTTCAAACATTATTCCAATCCAATTCTCACTTGACAATAATGCAAGCGTCAAACGATGTGTCAAAAATTAGTGTACATATAGTAAAGTTCAATCAGTAAGGACCTCGCTACATGTACACTATGGTGTACACTTTAGTTCACACTTTGCAATGTGACATTACCGTGTTGAACAGTTTAAATTTCAAACATTATTCCAATCCAATTCTCACTTGACAATAATGCAAGCGTCAAACGATGTGTCAAAAATTAGTGTACATATAGTAAAGTTCAATCAGTAAGGACCTCGCTACATGTACACTATGGTGTACACTTTAGTTTACACTTTGCCACATGTCAATACCCTGTTGGACAGTTTAAATTTCAAACATTATTCCAATCCAATTCTCACTTGACAATAATGCAAGCGTCAAACGATGTGTCAAAAATTAGTGTACATATAGTAAAGTTCAATCAGTAAGGACCTCGCTACATGTACACTATGGTGTACACTTTAGTTTACACTTTGCAATGTGACATTACCCTGTTGAATAGTTTAAATTTCAAACAATTTTCCCATCTAATTGACACCTGATAACAATGTAAGTGTCAAACAATGTGTCAAAAATCAGTGTACAAATAGCAAAGTTCAATGGGTAAGAACCTTCCAACATTTATGGTGTACACTTTAGTTTACAATTTGCCACGTGACATTACCCTGTTGGATAGTTTATATTTCAAACAATTTTCCCATCCAATTTACACTTGACAACAATGCAAGTTTCAAACAACGTGTTAAAAATCAATGTACAAATTTCAAAGTTCAATCGGTAAGGACCTTGCTCCATGTACACTGTGGAGCACACTTTAGATTACACTTTGCCACGTGATATTACCTTGTTGATCAGTTTAAATTTCAAACTATTTTCCCATCCAATTGACACTTGACAACAATGCAAGTGTCAAACAACGTATGAAAAATCAGTGTCCAAATAGTAAAGTTCAATCGGTAAGAACCTTGCTACATGTACACTTTGGTGTACAGTTTAGTATACACTTTGGAACGTCACATTACCATGTTGAACAATTTAAATTTCAAATGATTTTCACATCCAATTGACACTTGACAACAATGCCAGTGTCAAACAACAGGTCAGAAATCAGTGTACAAATAGCAAAGTTCAATGGTAAGGACCATGCTACATGTAAACTTTTGTGTACACTTTAGTTTACACTTTTCCAGGTGACATTACCCTGTTGGACAATTTATATTTCGAAAAGTTTTCCCATACAATCGACACCTGATAACAATAAAAGTGTCAAACAACGTCTTGAAAATTGGTGTACAAATAGCAAAGTTCAATCGGTAAGGACCTTGCTACATGTACACTATGGTGTAAACTTTAGTTTATGCTTCGCAACATGACATTACCTTGTTGTACAGTTTAAATTTCAAATAATTTTCCCATCAAATGGACGCTTGAGATCAAAGCAAGTGCTAAACAACGTGTCAAAAATCAGTGTGTATATAGTAAAGTTCAATCAGTAAGGATCTTGCTATATGTACACTATAGTGTACACTTTAGTTTACACTATGCCACGTGACATTACCTTTTGGACAGTTTAAATTTCGAACAGTTTTCCCATCCAATTGAC
>NW_019266379.1:0-7073 GCF_002742605.1 Olea europaea var. sylvestris
GCAAGCCGCTATAAAAGTGGCCTCTTACCAAGCAAAGACAGCAAAACATTTTAATCGCAAAGTCAAGGCTCGGAGGTTCAGAGTGGGCGATTTGGTCTTGAGGAGGGCCGAAGCAGCAGGCCACCCCCCAAGGAAGCTCGGGCCCGTCTGGGAAGGGCCCTTTGAGGTCATACGACAAGTTCGCAAAGGAGCATACAGCCTAAGAGACACTTCGGGTAGACCTCTTCCGAGGCCCTGGAATGCCGACAATCTGAAAATATATTACAAGTAAAATTCCCGACGCCTTTGAGGAGATTTTCTTTTTCTGCATTTTATTTCTAGTTTAGCGGGCCTGCGTGCCCATGCATGTTTTCTATTCTCTTTTGTAATGAACTACGTTCGGCTTGATCCCGTTTGGGTACGTAGGCAGCTTGGATGCAATATAAATCCAAGTCCAGTCCAAACAATTAATAAATCCAAACCGCGGGTATAACAGCCCCTCTAAGCCTTGCCCTCGAGCAAGCCCCCTTTAAGCCTTGTCTTTGGCAAGCCAATTTAAGCCTTGCCCTCGAGCAAGCCCCCTTTAAGCCTTGTCTTTGGCAAGCCAATCTAAGCCTTGCCCTCGAGCAAGCCCTCTTTAAACCTTGCCCTCGAGCAAGCCCCCTCTAAGCCTTGTCTTTGGCAAGCCAATCTAAGCCTTGCCCTCGAAGCAAGCCCCTTTAAGCCTTGTCTTTGGCGAGCCAATCTAAGCCTTGCCCTCGAGCAAGCCAATTTAAGCCTTGCCCTCTAGCAAGCCCTCTAAGCCTTGCCCTCGAGCAAGCATGTAAGCCTTGCCCTCGAGCAAGCACTAAAATCCTGGAGCTCATAATCAGTACAATAGTGCAGCACAAGTATAAATCCCGAGGACATACATCCCGACCATATATCCTTGTATTTTGGTCCAAAGCTGAAAAATAAGAGCTCGGGATAAACTACTCACAGAGGTCGGTCACAATTCTTCGAATACCCCGAGGTAACCGCCCATCGTGATTAGTCTTCAAGATAATTCAATATAAACGTCGAGACAAAATTACCATCAAGGTGTTGAACTATTCGCTATTGTCCCCGGCATTAAGACTTGTTTAAAAATCAGATTGATTTGTTTTTTCAATCGTCATGATTTTTATTCGTCGGGATATTAATTCAATATTGTCGTCGTGATAATTGATCTCTTTAGTCGTCGAGCTATTAATTGTCTTCATCGTCGAGATAATTAATTGTCTTTATGATCGAGATAATCAATCCTTCTCGAGGTATTGATTAATGTTCGGCGCATATGAAAATAGAACACGACGATAATACAAAATAAGCTCGGTCAAAAGAAAAAAAACAATCTCTATTAAGATCGGGCATTTTACAATTACAAAAAATAACGATACTGGATGGGCTCAGTAAATTTAGGCGTCGGTGTCCTGACTGCCTTGGCCTTCCTCGGCATCATCGCCGTCGATATCGACGTCTTCATCCCCAGCGTTTTCTTCGGACTCTGAAAGATGAAGGTCATCACCCACCTCGGGGATTGACTTCAGATCCTCAGGGCGAGCATCCGGCCTCAGGCGCATGAAAGCTCGAGCTTCCTTCAGGGCATGAAAGTAAGAGCCCATAGCATAATCACCCTTTAACTCGTTGAAGGCGTCAGACTTCTTGAAGTCCTCGACCGCTCCCTCTCGAGCATTGGCCAGCTTCGCATCAAAATCGTTTTTAAGCTGATCGAGCTCGAGCTTGGAGTGCTCAGCCTCAGCCTTCGCAGTACCGGCCTCGCCCTGAGCACTGCGTAGATCATCTCGCATATGCTCAAGCTCCCTCAATAGCCGAGCGCGCTCCTCCTCGAGGTCGGCAATCCTTAGATCCCGAGCAGAAACGGCCCCCTCGAGGTCGGCCATTCGTGAAGACTCGTCCTTTTCCTTCAAGGAAAGGCCCCGAGCTATTCCCAGTGTCTGCAAAATGGAGCATGGTTAACCTCGGGACGTCAAGATAACAAAAATAATATAAAACAACCGACGAGCTTACCTTCAAGGCCATAGCCTCAAGAGCCCTCAAGCCATTGCTTAAGTCGACATATGCCCGGTATTTGTCGACGATGCTGAGCACTGAGTGGCACCGAGAGCATCCCTCGGGATTAGCAGGCCCCGGTGGCAGGCTCCCATCCTCGAGGTCGACCACGTCAACAGGTCCCCGAGGAACAGACTCCCGAGGGGTCCCCTGATGATCCTGTTGCTGAGACCCCGTCCTCACTATTCCCAGAGACGGTCCTCGGGGCCTTGAAGATTCCCCAGGCCCACTGGTCTGCCTCGAATCCCGAGGTCTCTTTTGGCCCCTCCTCTGGTCGGGAGCCCGGGCCTGGGGAGCCTTGGACTTTTTGTTCACTGCCCGACGAAGGGCACTTGGATCAAACGTCATTTCTGCAAAGATAAAAAATTACATGTAATTAGCACGAGCATAGCAAGAATACAGATCGGGATTTTAAGCGTCAAGTTCACATATCCTACCCTCGATTTCTTTCATGTTTGCAAGCTCGAGGATATCATCCCCGAGGATATCATCCAAGTCATAAACGAGGGGCTCGAGCTCCTCTAGCATTTGCCTATGCCTCTCCAACGATTCAAAGTATGCCTGACCCCCACAAAACCTAGCAGTATCAGGAACCCCCCACCGAGGACTAAAGGGAACGTCGGGATCTTGAGGTATAGCGTAGAACCACTTATCCTTCCACCCCTTCAGGGAACTAGGCATCCTCGGGATTCTAAACCCTCCTCGAGTTGAGAGGTAAGCAAAACAAGAATACTGGGGGAGTTGTTTTAGGTCGAAGACCATCCTACATAAGTCGACGTATGGGATAATCCCGAGGTATCTACAAGCTATAAAGAAGTAAGTCAACATCCTCCACCCATTCGACACTAACTGCCCCGGGCTCATGTTATACTCGGTCAAGAGCGCGAGGAAAAAGGGGTGCAATGGCCACCTAAATCCCCCCTTTAAAGAATCCTTGAAAATGACGAACTCTCCCTCCCGAGCAATAGCTACCCTATCCTCATTACCAGGAGACCTAATATCACAGTTCGGCATCAGGCCGAATTCCCTAGCAGTCGCCACGGCTAAGTGCTCCTTAAACCTACAAGGGTGGTCGGGGTACACTAGTGGGGTCGGGATATCCTGGGCTCGAGGATTCGCACTTATGGGGACGGCCATAGGTATTATCGACTGCCCTAAGTCCTCGGTTGGTGTTCCCGAACTCGAGGATGACGTATCGCTATCACTACTCGACATCCTACCCTAAATATAGACTTTTCTTAAAAATTAACTTAAAGACTTGAGGACTCACCTTATCCCGACGATTCCGACAAGGTTTACTGATAGTAAAAAAGTAAAAAATGAATAGGAATGGAGGCTTATATAGGGAAACATGGGTGGGAGCCCAAAGGTCGCATCCTGAACCGTTCGATCATGCCACGTGTCCTACATCCCACGGTCTAAAAATTACACCGCCTTTCTACTAGGGCTGGCGTCATTACCACATCTGACGTCAGCCCTCAGGAGTCCTTCCTCAGTATTGAATCGTCAGAGGCTCTATACCGAGGACTATAACTAGGACCTTTTTGCACCTATCCTCGTGCATATTATCGAGCACAGGTGCACGGGGGCCAATGATATTACCGAGTATTGTGTCCCGACGAATATAGACCGAGGACTCAATTTCGTCAGTATGTGCACCAAAATGCTCGGGACATATGTGCTCGGGTATCATGTGTGCCCGGGCTAATAACCCGAAGATTTATTACACAATCATTCGGCATGTCCTCGGGAATATGTCCTCGGGATTATGACCTACGACAGCGCCTTGTCCAACGAGAGATTTATTCTGACTAAGTATCCTTAATCTATGTCTCCTATGCCCAGAAGAACTCTATTGGTATCACAATTATACCACAATTCAAACTCCTGTCTCGCGCAGGACTCATTGGTATAAAATTGCAAAATCAAGCTGTCCTACTACAGGTGCAATGCGGAATCCTAATATGAACACACTACCTACCCCTATAAATACAGGACCTTGAACCATTATTCACGTACGTTTTACATTGTTCTTCAGCACATAGCCTCACGCATATATTTCCCTTTCTGACTTAAGCATCGGAGGGGCGACGAGAACATACCTCGTTGCCTTTGTTTCAGGTATCGGAAGATCACGTTCGTGCTCATCATCAGTCATCAAGTTCGGGAAATCTACAGGTACGACTTTTGGTAGCATCATTGGCGCCGTTTGTGGGAATCGCTACCAAAAGCCATGGTAAACACACGTTCAGGTCTTCCACCAGCAAGCTCATCCGCTCCAAACCAACACCCTCCTGAGGATATCCCTGTTCCTCAAGAGGAATCATCAGAAGTGCCGGAGCCCCAGCCGGCAGTCGTCACTGCTGGAGCCTTTGAAGAGCTCAGGCAACAGGTCGCAACACTGACTCAACTGCTAAGTCAAAGAAACTCGCATCCGTCACCTACACCAGCACCCCAGGGGGGTTTTATGGCTGATGCTCGATTGACCAGTTGACATTAGGGTGCTGGACTGCACAGCGTTGTGACGTTGGGGTGCTTGAAATATTTCAAGACAGGTCGATTCAGGCACAATTCAATTAACATTAATATTAAAACAATGTCTAGAGGGATCGTAACGAGGGACAAGTGTGTATAATATACATAGTATGTAACATTCATTGCAAGTGAGTTGATGCTCTATCTTCACTTCCACATTAATCAATCAAACTAATGATTAACTGCTCCTAAAAGTTGGAGTCATGCTATATATATAAAATTGGTAGATAAAGTAATATTTATACCAATCATTTCGAAAATAGATTTTTCCTGAACATATACACGGACGTCATGAATTTACAGGTCGCGCCAGATCAGGTGATGTGCAAGGCCTTCCCGCAAACCTTGACAAATGCCGCTAGGGATTGGTTCTCAACCTTAGAGTCCAACTCCATAGCCTCATTCTCGGATTTGGCGGACAAGTTCTCCGCTTTCTTCGCAAGCAGCAAACGCATCAGGAAGACAGCGGCTTCCCTCATGCAACTTAGACAGGGGCAAAATGAGACCTTACGTGACTTCATGACCAGGTTCAACAAGGAAAGACTTCAGATTCCCGACCTACACATAACTGCAGCGGTTTCTGCCCTCACATATGCCATAAAGTGTGAGGCCTTCAAGATGTCTTTATCCAAAACACCGCCAAAAACAGTGACCGAGCTTCTTACACGAGCCGAGAAGTACATAAATATGGAGGAAACACTGAATCCGAGAAAGGTTGGACCATCCCATGACAGGGTCGAGCATAAAAGACAGCATGACCCGAACCCTCGTGAAGAACAGCATCGGAGAAAACAGAGACAGGAGGTTCCCCCGACGCCGTTCACGCGTTTAAATACGTCAAAGACCAATATATTGATGGAGATCAAGGATATGAAGGAACTGAAATGGCCTGTCAGAATGAGGTCACCACCCGAATCCAGGGACATGAACAAGTACTGTGAGTTCCATCGGGATCACGGGCATACCACGGAGAACTGTAAGGCCCTGCAACGGGAGATTGAAGCCCTTATTAAAAGAGGACTCCTGAGCTCCTACGTCGGTAACGACAAACGCCCGAGGAATGATCGTGGCAGGGAAAAAGACCCTGAGGCAAAGAGGGATGGTCAACCCACTGCTGGAACCATCAATATCATCATTGGAGGTATTGCCTCGGGAGGAGACTCCAACAGTGGAAGAAAACAATATGCCCGGCGAAATGCCTTGGCCTCTGGTATGCCTCAGGGAAAACTGGAGGATATTACTTTTGGGACCGGAGACTTAGAAGGCGTATCACTTCCACATGATGACGCCTTGGTAATCTCAGCGATTGTGGCCAATTTTGAAGTAAAGAGGATCTTGGTTGACAACGGGAGTGCGGCCAATATACTTTCACAAGAAGCTTTTGCCAAAATGGGAATCCCCTCTCCCCAACTCAAAGCGGTTAAAACTCCTCTCCAGGGGTTTGGTGGAGGAGTCATCACTCCAGAGGGAATAGTTGAGCTTCCACTAACGTTGGGTTCTGGCCAGAAACAGGTTACAGAGATGACATCTTTTCAAGTGGTACGTGTCTCAATGGCCTATAACGCAATTCTGGGAAGACCACTCCTGAACAAAATTAAAGCCATTGTGTCCACCTTCCACCTAGCCATGAAGTTTCCAACGAGTAATGGCGTTGGGGTTGTCCGTGGAGACCAGACAGCTGCCAGACAGTGCTACGTTGCCAGTGTTCGGGAAATAAATAACGACGTCATGCAAATCTCGAGGATGGATCTCGAGGATGGGCAACAAGTCAGACTTGCTCCTGTCGAAGAATTGATGGAAATTGAGCTCGAGCATGATAAGAAGGTGACGATTGGTCGGGATCTTGACGTCACCCTGAAAACAGAACTTGTTAGTTGCTTATCTCGCAACATTGACGTTTTTTCCTGGAAGGTTGAGGATATGTCAGGGATAGACCCTAAAATTGCAGTCCATAGGCTTAACATTAGCCCAGGAGCCAGACCAGTAAAGCAGAGGAAAAGGCAGTTTGCCCCAGAACGACGGGAGGTCATTCGCGAAGAGATTAACAAACTCGTCAGCGCTCAATTCATTCGGGAGGTCCAATATCCCGATTGGCTCGCCAATGTTGTTTTAGTAAAGAAGGCCAATGGTAAGTGGAGGGTCTGCATTGACTTCACAGATCTTAACAAAGCATGTTCGAAAGATAGTTATCCCCTACCACGGATTGACAACTTGGTGGATAGCACGTCCGGACATAAGTTGTACAGCTTCTTGGATGCATTTTCTGGTTATCATCAAATCCTCATGGCCGAAGAAGATCAAGAAAAGACATCATTCATGGCCGATTCCGCCATATACTGTTATAAGGTCATGCCTTTCGGTTTGAAGAATGCAGGGGCAACATACCAAAGACTCATCAACAAAGTCTTTGCTAACTTGATTGGAAGGAATGTGGAGGCGTACGTTGATGACATGGTGGTCAAGAGCAA
>NW_019266379.1:7104-7569 GCF_002742605.1 Olea europaea var. sylvestris
ACAGGTGGACCAGCATATTTCAGATCTTGAAGAGGTTTTTGACACCTTGCGAAAGTACAGAATGAAGTTGAACCCCGCAAAATGTGCATTTGGCGTAGCCTCGGGCAAGTTCTTGGGCTTTATGATCACTCACCGAGGGATAGAAGCTAACCCTGACAAAATACAAGCCTTGGCATCTATGGAATCACCAAGGAACAAGAAAGAGGTACAAAGGTTGACTGGTAGGATAGCAGCCTTAAACAGGTTCACGTCCCGAGCATCAGACAGGTGCTATCCCTTCTTCAAAGTCCTCAGAGGAAACCAAGGCTTTGATTGGAGTGAAGACTGTGAGAAAGCTTTCCAGGAGCTGAAACAGACATTGGCATCTCCCCCAATTCTCACAAGGCCTGAGCCTGGTGATACCTTATTTCTGTACTTGGCCGTATCTCAAAATGCTGTCAGCGGGGTCTTGGTGAAAGAGGTTAA
>NW_019266380.1:0-7337 GCF_002742605.1 Olea europaea var. sylvestris
GACGAAATTGCCCCCGGCGCGATTTTTGTTTCCAATCAACCTGTCAAATTTCAGCCCATTCCGACATCGTCGTGAAAAATGGCAAAATTGCCCCAGGCGCGAATTTTGTTTCCGATCAACCTGTCAAATTTGATCCCATTCCGGCACAGTCGAAAAAATGACGCAAATGCCCCCTTCGCGATTTTTGTTTCCGACCAACCAGTCAAATATTAGCCAATTCCGACACAGACGCGAAAAATGACGAAATTACACCCGGAGCGATTTTTATTTCCGATCAAACTGCTAAATTTCAGTCAATTTCGACACAGTCGTGAAAAATGACGAAATTGCCCCCGGCACGGTTTTTGTTTCCGATCAACCGGTCAAATTTTAGCCATTTTCGACACCGTCGCGAAAAATGACGAAATTACACCCGGCTCGGTTTTTGTTCCCGATCAACCTGTCAAATTTGAGACCATTCCGACACAGTCGTGAAAAATGACGAAATTGCTCCTGGCACGATTTTTGTTTCCGACCAACCAGTCAAATTTTAGCCCATTCCGACACCGTCGCGAAAAATGACGAAATTGCCCCCGACGCGATTTTTTTTTCCGATCAACTTGTCAAATTTTAGGCAATTCCGACAAATGCACGAAAAATAATGAAATTGCCCCCGGCGCGGTTTCTGTTTCCGATCAACCAGTCAAATTTTAGCCATTTTCGACACCGTCGCGAAAAATGACGAAATCACACCCGTCGCGGTTTTTGTTTCCGATCAACCTGTCAAATTTGAGACCATTCCAACACAGTCGCGAAAAATGACGAAATTGCCGGCGGCGCGATTTTTGTTTCCGATCAACCTGTCAAATATCAGCCCATTCCGACATCGTCGCGAAAAATGTCGAAATTGCGCCAGGCGCGATCTTTATTTCCGATCAAACTGCCAAATTTTAGCCAATTCCGACACAGTCGAGAAAAATGACGAAATTGCCCCCGGCGCGATTTGTGTTTCCGATCAACCAGTTAAATTTTAGCCAATTCCGACACAGTCGCAAAAAATGACCAAATTCCATCCGGTGCGATTTTTGTTCCCGATCGACCTGTCAAATTTGAGCCCATTCCAACACAGTCGAGAAAAATGACGAAATAGCCGCTGACGCGATTTTTATTTCCGACCAAACTCCCAAATTTCAGCCAATTCCGACACAGTAGAGAAAAATAACGTAATTGCCCTCGGCGCGATTTTTGTTTCCGATCAACCAGTTAAATTTTAGCCAATTCCGACACAGTCGTGAAAAATGACGAAATTACACCCGTCGCGGTTTTTGTTCCCGATCTACCTGTCAAATTTGAGCCCATTCAGACACAGTCGTGAAAAATGACGAAATTGCCGTCGGCGTGATTTTTATTTCCGATCAAACTGCCAAATTTCAGCCAATTCCGACACAGTCGAGAAAAATGACGAAATTGCCCCCGGCGCGATTTTTGTTTCCGATCAACCAGTCGAATTTTAGCTATTCCGACACAGTCGAGAAAAATGACGAAATAAACGGCGGCGCGATTTTTATTTCCGATCATACTCCCAAATTTCAGCCAAATACGACACAGTCGAGAAAAATGACGAAATTGCCCCCGGCGCGATTTTTGTTCCCGATCATCCTGTCAAATTTGAGCCCATTCCGACAAAGTCGCGAAAAATGAAGAAATCGCCCCCAGGGCGATTTTTGTTTCCGATCAACCTGTCAAATTTGAGCCCATTCCGACACAATCGCTAAAAATGGCGAAACTGCCGCCGGCGCGATTTTGGTTTCTGTTCAACCTGACAAATTTTAGCCCATTCCTACACAGTTGCGAAAAATGACAAAATTACCCCAAGCGCGGTTTTTGTTCCCGATCAACTTGTCAAATTTGAGCCCACTCCAACGCAGTCGAGAAAATGTCGAAATTGCCCCCGGCGTGATTTTTATTTCCGATAAACTGCCAAATTTCAGCCAATTCCGACACAGGCGAGAAAAATGCCGAAATTGCCCCCGGCGCGATTTTTGTTTCCGATCAACCAGTCGAATTTTAGCCAATTTCGACACAGTCGTGAAAAATGACGAAATTACGCCCGGCGCGATTTTTGTTCCGGATCAACCTGTCAAATTTGAGCCCATTCCGAGAAAATCGCGAAAAATGACGAAATTGCCCCCGGCGCGATTTCTGTTTCCGATCAACTTGGTCAAATTTCAGCCCATTCCGACATCGTCGCGAAAAATGACGAAATTGCCCCCGGCGTGATTTTTGTTTCCGATCAACCTGTCAAATTTGAGCTCATTTCGACACAGTCGAGAAAAATAACCAAATTGCCCCCGGCGCGATTTTTGTTTCCGATCGACCTCTCAAATTTCAGCCCATTCCGACATCGTCGCGAAAAATGACGAAATTGCCCCCGGCGCGATTTTTGTTTCCGATCAACCGGTCAAATTTGAGCCCATTTCGACACAGTCGAGAAAAATAACCAAATTCCCCCCGGCGCGATTTTTGTTTCCGATCGACCTCTCAAATTTCAGCCCATTCCGACATCGTCGCGAAAAATGACGAAATTGCCCCCGGCGCGATTTTTGTTTCCGATCGACCTCTCAAATTTCAGCCCATTCCGACATCGTCGCGAAAAATGACGAAATTGCCCCCGGCGCGATTTTTGTTTCCGATCGACCTCTCAAATTTCAGCCCATTCCGACATCGTCGCGAAAAATGACGAAATTGCCCCCGGCGCGATTTTTGTTTCCGATCAACCAGTCAAATTTTAGCCAATTCCGACACAGTCGCGAAAAATGACGAAATTACACCCGGCGCGATTTTTGTTCCCTATAAACCTGTCAAATTTGAGCCCTTTCCGACATAGTCGCGAAAAATGAAGAAATTGCCCCCGGCGCGATTTTTGTTTCCAATCAACCTGTCAAATTTCAGCCCATTCCGACATCGTCGCGAAAAATGACGAAATTGCCCCAGGTGCGAATTTTGTTCCGATCAACCTGTCAAATTTGAGCCCATTCCGACACAGTCGAGAAAATGACGAAATTGCCCCCATCGCGATTTTTATTTCAGATCAAACTGCCAAATTTTAGCCAATTCTGACACAGTCGAGAAAAATGACGCAATTGCCCCCTGTGCAGTTTTTGTTTCCGATCAACCAGTCAAATTTTAGCCAATTCCGACACAGTCGAGAAAAATGACGAAATTACACCCGGCGCGATTTTTGTTCCCGATAAACCTGTCAAATTTGTGCCCATTCCGACAAAGTCGAAAAAAATGACGAAATTGCCACCGGCGTGATTTTTATTTCCGATCAAACTGCTAAATTTCAGCCAATTCTGTCACTGTCGAGAAAAATGACGAAATTGCCCCCGGCGCGGTTTTTGTTTCCGATCAACCAGTCAAATTTTAGCCAATTCCGACACAGTCGCGAAAAAAGACGAAATTACACCCGGCGGGGTTTTTTTTCCCGATCAACCAGTCAAATTTCAGCCCACTCCGACGCAGTCGAGAAAAATGTCGAAATTGCCCCCGGGTTGATTTTTATTTCTGATCAACCTTCCAAATTTCAGCCTATTCCAACACAATCGAAAAAAATGACGAAATTGCCCCGGCGCGGTTTTTGTTTCGGATCAACCAGTCAAATTTTAGCCATATCCGACACAGTCGCGAAAAATGACGAAATTACACCCGGCGCGGTTTTTGTTCCCGATCAACCTGCCAAATTTGAGACCATTCCGACATAGTCGCGAAAAATGACGAAATTACCCCCGGCGCGATTTTTGTTCCCGACCAACCAGTCAAATTTTAACCAATTTCGACATCGTCGCGAAAAATGACGAAATTGCCCTCGGCGTGATTTTTGTTTCCGATCAACCTGTCAAATTTGAGCCCATTTCGACACAGTCGAGAAAAATGACCAAATTGCCCCCGGCGCGATTTTTGTTTCCGATCAACCCGTCAAATTTCAGCTCATTTCGACATCGTCGCGAAAAATGACGAAATTGCCCCCGTCGCGATTTTTGTTTCCGATCAACTTGTCAAATTTTAGCCCATTCCGACATCGTCGCGAAAAACGACGAAATTGCCCCAGGCGCGGTTTTTTGTTTCCGATCAACCTGTCAAATTTGAGCCCATTCCGACACAGTCGTGAAAAATGACGAAATAGCCGCCGGCGCGATTTTTTATTTCCGATCAAACTCCCAAATTTCAGCCAATTCCGACACAGTCGAGAAAAATGACGAAATTGCCCCCGGCGCGGTTTTTGCTTCGGATCAACCAGTCAAAATTTACCCATTTTCGACAAAGTCGCGAAAAATGACGAAATTACACCCGGCGCGATTTTTGTTCCCGATCAACCTGTCAAATTTGAGACCATTCCGACATAATCGCGAAAAATGACGAAATTGCCCCCGGCGCGATTTTTGTTCCCGACCAACCAGTCAACTTTTAACCCATTCCGACATCGTCGCGAAAAATGACGAAATTGCCCTCGGCGTGATTTTTGTTTCCGATCAACCTGTCAAATTTGAGCTCATTTCGACACAGTCGAGAAAAATAACCAAATTGCCCCCGACGCGATTTTTGTTTCCGATCGACCTCTCAAATTTCAGCCCATTCCGACATCGTCGCGAAAAATGACGAAATTCCCCCGGCGCGATTTTTGTTTCCGATCAACCTGTCAAATTTGAGCCCATTCCGACACAGTCGAGAAAAATGACGAAATTGCCCCCGGCGCGATTTTTGTTTCCGATCAACCTGTCAAATTTGAGCCCATTCCGACACAGTCGAGAAAAATGACGAAATTGCCGCTGGCACGATTTTTATTTCCGATCAAACTGCCAAATTTTAGCCAATTCCGACACAGTCGAGAAAAATGACCAAATTGCCCCCGGCGTGATTTTTGTTTCCGATCGACCTGTCAAATTTGAGCTCATTTCGACACAGTCGAGAAAAATAACCAAATTGCCCCCGACGCGATTTTTGTTTCCGATTGACCTCTCAAATTTCAGCCCATTCCGACATCGTCGCGAAAAATGACGAAATTGCCCCCGGCGCGATTTTTGTTTCCGATCAACCTGTCAAATTTGAGCCCATTCCGACACAGTCGAAAAAAATGACGAAATTGCCACTGGCGCGATTTTTATTTCCGATCAAACTGCCAAATTTTAGCCAATTCCGACACAGTCGAGAAAAATGACGAAATTGCCCCCGACGCGAATTTTGTTTACGATCAACCTGTCAAATTTCAGCCCATTCCGACATCGTTGCGAAAAATGTCGAAATTGCCCCAGGCGCGATTTTTATTTCCGATCAAACTGCCAAATTTTAGCCAATTCCGACACAGTCGAGAAAAATGACGAAATTGCCCCCGGCGCGATTTGTGTTTCCGATCAACCAGTTAAATTTTAGCCAATTCCGACGCAGTCGCGAAAAATGACGAAATTACACCCGGCGCGATTTTTGTTCCTTATCAACCTGTCAAATTTTATCCCTTTCCGACACAGTCGCGAAAAATGAAGAAATTGCCCCCGGCGCGATATTTGTTTCCGATCAACCTGTCAAATTTCAGCCCAATCCGACATCGTCGCGAAAAATGACGAAATTGCCCCAGGTGCGAATTTTGTTTCCGATCAACCTGTCAAATTTGAGCCCATTCCGACACAGTCGAGAAAATGACGAAATTGCCCCCATCGCGATTTTTATTTCAGATCAAACTGCCAAATTTTAGCCAATTCTGACACAGTCGAGAAAAATGACGCAATTGCCCCCTGTGCGGTTTTTGTTTCCGATCAACCAGTCAAATTTTAGCCAATTCCGACACAGTCGCGAAAAATGACGAAATTACACCCGGCGCGATTTTTGTTCCCGATAAACCTGTCAAATTTGTGCCCATTCCGACAAAGTCGAAAAAAATGACGAAATTGCCACCGGCGTGATTTTTATTTCCGATCAAACTGCTAAATTTCAGCCAATTCTGTCACTGTCGAGAAAAATGACGAAATTGACCCCGGCGCGGTTTTTGTTTCCGATCAACCAGTCAAATTTTAGCCAATTCCGACACAGTCGCGAAAAAAGACGAAATTACACCCGGCGGGGTTTTTGTTCCCGATCAACCAGTCAAATTTCAGCCCACTCCGACGCAGTCGAGAAAAATGTCGAAATTGTCCCCGGGTTGATTTTTATTTCTGATCAACCTTCCAAATTTCAGCCTACTCCAACACAATCGAAAAAAATGACGAAATTGACCCCGGCGCGATTTTTGTTTCGGATCAACCAGTCAAATTTTAGCCATTTCCGACACAGTCGCGAAAAATGACGAAATTACACCCGGCGCGATTTTTGTTCCCGATCAACCTGTCAAATTTGAGACCATTCCGACATAGTCGCGAAAAATGACGAAATTACCCACGGCGCGATTTTTGTTCCCGACCAACCAGTCAAATTTTAACCCATTTCGACATCGTCGCGAAAAATGACAAAATTGCACTCGGCGTGATTTTTGTTTCCGATCAACCTGTCAAATTTGAGCCCATTTCGACACAGTCGAGAAAAATGACCAAATTGCCCCCGGCGCGATTTTTGTTTCCGATCAACCCGTCAAATTTCAGCCCATTCCGACATCGTCGCGAAAAATGACGAAATTACCCCCGGCGCGATTTTTGTTTCCGATCAACTTGTCAAATATGAGCCCATTCCGACATCGTCGCGAAAAATGACGAAATTGCCCCAGGCGCGGTTTTTTGTTTCCGATCAACCTGTCAAATTTGAGCCCATTCTGACACAGTCGTGAAAAATGACGAAATAGCCGCCGGCGCGATTTTTTATTTCCGATCAAACTCCCAAATTTCAGCCAATTCCGACACAGTCGAGAAAAATGACGAAATTGCCCCCGGCGAGGTTTTTGTTTCGGATCAACCAGTTAAATTTTAGCCATTTCCGACAAAGTCGCGAAAAATGACGAAATTACACCCGGCACGGTTTTTGTTCCCGATCAACCTGTCAAATTTGAGACCATTCCGACATAATCGCGAAAAATGACGAAATTGCCCCCGGCGCGATTTTTGTTCCCGACCAACCAGTCAAATTTTAACCCATTCTGACATCGTCGCGAAAAATGACGAAATTGCCCTCGGCGTGATTTTTGTTTCCGATCAACCTGTCAAATTTGAGCCCATTTCGACACGGTCGAGAAAAATGACCAAATTGCCCCCGGCGCGATTTTTGTTTCCGATCAACCTGTCAAATTTCAGCCCATTCCGACATCGTCGCGAAAAATGACGAAATTGCCCCCGGCGCGATTTTTGTTTCCGATCAACCTGTCAAATTTCAGCCCATTC
>NW_019266380.1:7433-7569 GCF_002742605.1 Olea europaea var. sylvestris
TGTCAAATTTGAGCCCATTCTGACATCGTCGCGAAAAATGACGAAATTGCCCAAGGCGCGGTTTTTTGTTTCCGATCAACCTGTCAAATTTGAGCCCATCCCGACACAGTCGTGAAAAATGACGAAATAGCCGCCG
>NW_019266381.1:0-2510 GCF_002742605.1 Olea europaea var. sylvestris
TTGACAAATTTATAGGAAAAAAAATCGCGCCGAGGGCAATTTCGTCATTTTTCGTGACGGAGTCGTAATCGGCTAAAATTTGAATGATTGGTGGGAAACAAAAATAGCGCCGTGGGCGATTTCCTAATTTTTCGCGTCGGTGTCGAAATCGTCTCAAATTTGACAGCTTGATGGGAAGCAAAAATCTCGCCGGGGCAATTTCGTCATTTTTCGTGACGATGACGGAATCGGCTAAAATTTGACTGATTGATGGGAAACAAAAATCGCACAGGGGCAATTTCATCATTTTTCGCGACGGTGTCGATATCGGCTAAAATTTGACTGATTGATGGGAAACAAAAATCGCGCAGGGGCAATTTCGTCATTTTTCGTGACGGAGTCGCAATCGGCTAAAATTTGACTGATTGATGGGAAACAAAAATCACGCCGGGGTCGATTTCGTAATTTTTCGCGACGGTGTCGAAATTGGCTCAAATTTGACAGATTGATGGGAAACAAAAATTGCGCCGGGGGCGATTTCGCATTTTCTCTCGACGGTGTCGAAATCGGTTCAAGTTTGACAGATTGATAGGAAACAAAAATCGCGTCGTGGGCAATTTCGTCATTTTTCGCAATGGTGTCGAAATCGGCTAAAATTTGACTAATTGATGGGAAACAAAAATCGCGCAGGGGCAATTTCGTCATTTTTGGTGACGGAGTCGGAATCGGTTAAAATTTAACTGATTGATGGGAAACAAAAATCGCGCTGGGGCAATTTCGTCATTTTTCGCGACGGTGTCGGAATGGGCTCAAATTCGACTGATTGATAGGAAACAAAAATCGCCCCGGGGGCGATTTCGTCATTTTTCGCGATGGTGTCGAAATCGGCCCAAATTCGACAGAATGATCGGAAACAAAAATTGCGCCGGGGGCAATTTCGTCATTTTCGCAACGGTGTCGAAATCGGCCCAAATTCGACAGAATGATCGGAAACAAAAATTGCGCCGGGGGCAATTTCGTCATTTTCGCAACGGTGTCGAAATCGGCCCAAATTCGACAGAATGATCGGAAACAAAAATTGCGCCGGGGGCAATTTCGTCATTTTCGCAACGGTGTCGAAATCGGCCCAAATTCGACAGAATGATCGGAAACAAAAATTGCGCCGGGGGCAATTTCGTCATTTTCGCAACGGTGTCGAAATCGGCCCAAATTCGACAGAATGATCGGAAACAAAAATTGCGCCGGGGGCAATTTCGTCATTTTCGCAACGGTGTCGAAATCGGCCCAAATTCGACAGAATGATCGGAAACAAAAATTGCGCCGGGGGCAATTTCGTCATTTTCGCAACGGTGTCGAAATCGGCCCAAATTCGACAGAATGATCGGAAACAAAAATTGCGCCGGGGGCAATTTCGTCATTTTCGCAACGGTGTCGAAATCGGCCCAAATTCGACAGAATGATCGGAAACAAAAATTGCGCCGGGGGCAATTTCGTCATTTTCGCAACGGTGTCGAAATCGGCCCAAATTCGACAGAATGATCGGAAACAAAAATTGCGCCGGGGGCAATTTCGTCATTTTCGCAACGGTGTCGAAATCGGCCCAAATTCGACAGAATGATCGGAAACAAAAATTGCGCCGGGGGCAATTTCGTCATTTTCGCAACGGTGTCGAAATCGGCCCAAATTCGACAGAATGATCGGAAACAAAAATCGCGCTGGGGCAATTTCGTCATTTTTCGTGACGGTGTCGGAATCGGAAAAAATTTGACTGATTGATGGGAAACAAAATATCTCCAGAGCAATTTCGTTGTTTTTCTTGACGGTGTCGAAATCGGCTAAAATTTGACTGATTGATGGGAAACAAAAATCGCGCCGGGGGCGATTTCGTAATTTCTCGCGACGGTGTCGAAATCGGCTCAAATTTGACAAATTTATCGGAAAAAAAAATCGCGCCGAGGGCAATTTCGTCAATTTTCGTGACGGAGTCGTAATCGGCTAAAATTTGACTGATTGGTGGGAAACAAAAATAGCGCCGGGGGCGATTTCCTAATTTTTCGCGACGGTGTCGAAATCGGCTCAAATTTGACAGCTTGATGGGAAACAAAAATCTCGCCGGGGCAATTTCGTCATTTTTCGTGACGATGACGGAATCGGCTAAAATTTGACTGATTGATGGGAAACAAAAATCGCACAGGGGCAATTTCATCATTTTTCGCGACGGAGTCGCAATCGGCTAAAATTTGACTGATTGATGGGAAACAAAAATCGCGCCGGTGTCGATTTCGTAATTTTTCGCGACGGTGTCGAAATTGGCTCAAATTTGACAGATTGATGGGAACAAAAATCGCGCCGGGGGCGATTTCGCATTTTCTCGCGACGGTGTCGAAATCGGTTCAAGTTTGACAGATTGATAGGAAACAAAAATCGCGTCGTGGGCAATTTCGTCATTTTTCGCGATGGTGTCGAAATCGGCTAAAATTTGACTAATTGATGGGAAACAAAAATCGCGCAGGGGCAATTTCGTCATTTTT
>NW_019266381.1:2687-7565 GCF_002742605.1 Olea europaea var. sylvestris
GGGGCAATTTCGTCATTTTTCGCGACGGTCTCGAAATCGGATAAAATTTGATTGATTGATGGGAAACAAAAATCGCGCAGGGGCAATTTCGTTATTTTTCGCGACTGTGTCGAAATCGGCTCAAATTTGACAGCTTGATGGGAAACATAAATCGCGCCGGGGGCAATTTCGTCATTTTTCGTGACGGTGTTGGAATCGGCTAAAATTTGACTGATTGATGGGAAACAAAAATCGCGCATGGGCAATTTCGTCATTTTTCGCGACGGTATCGAAATCGGCTCAAATTTGACAGCTTGATGGTAAAACAAAAATCGCTCCAGGGCAAATACGTCATTTTTCGTGACGGTGTCGAAATCGGCTAAAATTTGACTGATTGATGGGAAACAAAAATCGTGCCGAGGGCGATTTCGTAATTTCTCGCGACGGTGTCGAAATCGGCCCAAATTCGACAGAATGATCGGAAACAAAAATCGCGCAGGGGCAATTTCGTCATTTTTCGTGATGGAGTCGGAATCGGCTAAAATTTGACTGATTGATGGGAAATAAAAATTGCGCCGAGGCAATTTCGTCATTTTTCGCGACGGTGTCGGAATCGGCTAAAATTTGATTGATTGATAGGAGACAAAAATCGCACCGGGGGCGATTTCGTAATTTTTCACGACGGTGTCGGAATGGGTTCAAATTTGACAGCTTGATGGGAAACAAAAATCGAGCCTGAGGCAATTTCGTCATTTTTCGTGACGGAGTCGCAATCGGCTAAAATTTGACTGATTGATGGGAAACAAAAATCGCGCCGGGGGCGATTTCGTAATTTCTCGCGACGGTGTCGAAATCGGCTCGAATTTGACAGATTGATCGGAAACAAAAATCGCGCCGGGGGCAATTTCGTCATTTTTCGTAACGATGTCGAAATCGGCTAAAATTTGACTGATTGATGGGAAACAAAAATCGCGCCGGGGGCGATTTCGTAATTTCTCGCGACGGTGTCGAAATCGGCTCGAATTTGACAGATTGATCGGAAACAAAAATCGCGCCGGGGGCAATTTCGTCATTTTTCGTAACGATGTCGAAATCGGCTAAAATTTGACTGATTGATGGGAAACAAAAATCGCGCCGGGGGCGATTTCGTAATTTCTCGCGACGGTGTCGAAATCGGCTCGAATTTGACAGATTGATCGGAAACAAAAATCGCGCCGGGGGCAATTTCGTCATTTTTCGCGACGGTGTCGAAATCAGCTGAAATTTGACTAATTGATGGGAAACAAAGATCGTGAAGGGGCAATTTCGTCATTTTTCGTGACGGTGTCGAAATCGGCTAAAATTTGACTGATTGATGGGAAACAAAAATCGCGCCGGGTGCGATTTCGTAATTTCTCACGACGGTGTCGAAATCGGCTCAAATTTGACAGATTTATCGGAAACAAAAATCTCGCCGGGAGCAATTTCGTCATTTTTCGCGACGGTGTCGAAATCGGCTAAAATTTGACTGATTAATGGGAAACAAAAATCGCGCCGGGAGCGATTTCGTCATTTTTCGCGATGGTGTCGGAATCGGTAAAAATTTGACTGATTGATGGGAAGCAAAAATCGCACCGGGGGCGATTTCGTAATTTTTCGCGACGGTGTCGAAATGGGCTCAAATTTGACAGATTGATGGGAAACAAAAATCGCGCAGGGGCAATTTCGTCATTTTTCGCGACGGTGTCGAAATCGGCTAAAATTTGACTGATTGATCGGAAACAAAAATCGCGCCGGGGGCAATTTCGTCATTTTTCACGACGGTGTCGAAATCGACTAAGATTTGACTGATTGATGGGAAACAAAAATCGCGCCGTGGGCAATTTCGTCATTTTTAGGGACGGTGTCGAAATGGGCTCAAATTTGACTGATTGATGGGAAACAAAAATAGCGCCGGGGCGATTTCGTAATTTTCCGCGACGGTGTCGAAATCGGCTCAAATTTGACATCTTGATGGGAAACAAAAATCGCGCCTGCTTCAATTTCGTCATTTTTCGTGACGATGTCGGAATCGGCTAAAATTTGATTGATTGATGGGAAACAAAAATCACGCAGGGGCAATTTCGTCATTTTTCGCGACGGTGTCGAAATCGGATAAAATTTGACTGATTGATGGGAAACAAAAATCGCGCAGGGGCAATTTCGTCATTTTTCGTGACGGAGTCGCAATCGGCTAAAATTTGACTGATTGATGGGAAAGAAAAATCGCTCCGAGGACGATTACATAATTTTTCGCGACAGTGTCGAAATAGGCTCAAATTTGACAGATTGATGGGAAACAAAAATCGCGCAGGGGCAATTTCGTTATTTTTCGCGACGGTGTCGAAATCGGCTCAAATTTGACAGCTTTATGGGAAACAAAAATCGCGCCGGGGGAAATTTCGTCATTTTTCGTGACGGTGTTGGAATCGGCTAAAATTTGACTGATTGATGGGAAACAAAAATCGCGCAGGGGCAATTTCGTCATTTTTCGTGACGGTGTCGGAATCGGAAAAAATTTGACTGATTGATGGGAAATAAAAATCGCGCCAGGGCAATTTCATCATTTTTCGTGACGGTGTCGAAATTGGCTAAAATTTGACTGATTGATGGGAAACAAAAATCGCGCCGGGGGCGATTTCGTAATTTCTCGCGACGGTGTCTAAATCGGCTCAAATTTGACAGATTTATCGGAAACAAAAATCTCGCCGGGGGCAATTTCGTCATTTTTCGCGACGGTGTCGAAATCGACTAAAAATGACTGATTGATGGGAAACAAAAATCGCGCCGGGGGCGATTTCGTCATTTTTCGCGACGGTGTCGAAATCGGCTAAAATTTGACTGATTAATGGGAAACAAAAATCGCGCCGGGAGCGATTTCGTCATTTTTCGCGATGGTGTCGGAATCGGTAAAAATTTGACTGATTGATGGGAAGCAAAAATCGCACCGAGGGCGATTTCGTAATTTTTCGCGACGGTGTTGAAATTGGCTCAAATTTGACAGATTGATCGGAAACAAAAATCGCGCCGGGGGCAATTTCGTCATTTTTCACGACGGTGTCGAAATCGACTAAAATTTGACTGATTGATGGGAAACAAAAATCGCGCCGTGGGGGATTTCGTCATTTTTCGGGACGGTGTCGAAATGGGCTCAAATTTGACTGATTGATGGGAAACAAAAATAGCGCCGGGGGCGATTTCGTAATTTTCCGCGACGGTGTCGAAATGGCTCAAATTTGACTGCTTGATGGGAAACAAAAATCGCGCCTGCTGCAATTTCGTCATTTTTCGTGACGATGTCGGAATCGGCTAAAATTTGATTGATTGATGGGAAACAAAAATTGCGCAGGGGTAATTTCGTCATTTTTCGCGACGGTGTCGAAATCGGATAAAATTTGAAACAAAAATCGCGCAGGGGCAATTTCGTCATTTTTCGTGACGGAGTCGCAATCGGCTAAAATTTGACTGATCGATGGGAAACAAAAATCGCGCCGGGGACGATTTCGTAATTTTTCGCGACAGTGTCGAAATAGGCTCAAATTTGACAGATTGATGGGAAACAAAAATCGCGCAGGGGCAATTTCGTTATTTTTCGCGACGGTATCGAAATCGGCTCAAATTTGACAGCTTGATGGTAAAACAAAAATCGCGCCGGGGGCAATTTCGTCATGTTTCGTGACGGTGTTGGAATCGGCTAAAATTTGACTGATTGATGGGAAACAAATATCGCGCAGGGGCAATTTCGTCATTTTTCGTGACGGTGTCGGAATCGGAAAAAATTTGACTGATTGATGGGAAACAAAAATCGCGCCAGGGCAATTTCGTCATTTTTCGTGACAGTGTCGAAATCGATTAAAATTTGACTGATTGATGGGAAACAAAAATCGCGCCGGGGGCGATTTCGTAATTTCTCGCGACGGTGTCGAAATCGGCTCAAATTTTACAAATTTATCGGAAAAAAAATCGCGCCGGGGGCAATTTCGTCATTTTTCGTGACGGAGTCGTAATCGGCTAAAATTTGACTGATTGGAGGGAAACAAAAATACCGCCGGGGGCGATTTCCTAATTTTTCGCGACGGTGTCGAAATCGGCTCAAATTTGACAGCTTGATGGGAAACAAAAATCTCGCCGGGGCAATTTCGTCACTTTTCGTGACGATGACGGAATCGGCCAAAATTTGACTGATTGATGGGAAACAAAAATCGCGCAGGGGCAATTTCATCATTTTTCGCGACGGTGTCGAAATCGGCTAAAATTTGACTGATTGATGGGAAACAAAAATCGCGCCGGGGGCGATTCCATCATTTTTCGCGACGGTGTCGAAATCGGCTAAAATTTGACTGATTGATGGGAAACAAAAATCGCGCCGGGGGCGATTCCATCATTTTTCGCGACGGTGTCGAAATCGGCTAAAATTTGACTGATTGATGGGAAACAAAAATCGCGCCGGGGGCGATTCCATCATTTTTCGCGACGGTGTCGAAATCGGCTAAAATTTGACTGATTGATGGGAAACAAAAATCGCGCCGGGGGCGATTCCATCATTTTTCGCGACGGTGTCGAAATCGGCTAAAATTTGACTGATTGATGGGAAACAAAAATCGCGCCGGGGGCGATTCCATCATTTTTCGCGACGGTGTCGAAATCGGCTAAAATTTGACTGATTGATGGGAAACAAAAATCGCGCCGGGGGCGATTTCGTAATTTTTCGCGACGGTGTCGAAATTGGCTCAAATTTGACAGATTGATGGGAAACAAAAATCGCGCCGGGGACGATTTCGTAATTTTTCGCAACGTTTCGAAATTGGCTCAAATTTGACAGATTGATCGGAAACAAAAATCGCGCAGGGGCAATTTCGTCATTTTTCGCGACGGTGTCGG
>NW_019266382.1:0-7564 GCF_002742605.1 Olea europaea var. sylvestris
ACTGTGTCGGAATGGGCTTAAATTTGGTAGGTTTATCGAAAATGAAAATCGCGCCGGGGGCTATTTCGTCATTTTTCTCAACTCTGTGGAAATGGGCTAAAATTTGACTGGTTGATCGGAAATAAAAATCGCGCAGGGGCAAATTTCATCATTTTACGCGACTGTGTCGGAATGGGCTTAAATGTGGTAGGTTGATCGAAAATGAAAACCGCGCCGGGGGCTATTTCGTCATTTTTCTCAACTCTGTGGAAATGGGCTAAAATTTGACTGGATGATCGGAAATAAAAATCGCGCAGGGGCAAATTTCATCATTTTACGCGACTGTGTCGGAATGGGCTTAAATGTGGTAGGTTGATCGAAAATGAAAACCGCGCCGGGGGCTATTTCGTCATTTTTCTCAACTCTGTGGAAATGGGCTAAAATTTGACTGGATGATCGGAAATAAAAATCGCGCAGGGGCAAATTTCATCATTTTACGCGACTGTGTCGGAATGGGCTTAAATGTGGTAGGTTGATCGAAAATGAAAACCGCGCCGGGGGCTATTTCGTCATTTTTCTCAACTCTGTGGAAATGGGCTAAAATTTGACTGGATGATCGGAAATAAAAATCGCGCAGGGGCAAATTTCATCATTTTACGCGACTGTGTCGGAATGGGCTTAAATTTGCCAGGTTGATCGGAAATAAAAATCGCGCCGGGGCCAATTTCGTCATTTTTCGCGACTGTGTCGGAATGGGCTAAAATTTGACAGGTAGAATGTAAACAAAAATCACGCTGGGCCAATTTCGTTATTTTATGCGACTGTGTCGGAATGTGCTTAAATTTGGCAGGTTGATCGGAAATAAAAATCGCGCCGGGGCAATTTTGTCATTTTTCGCGAGTGTATCGGAATGTTCTAAAATTTGACAGAAGGATCAGAGACGAAAATCGCGCCGGGCCAATTTCGTCATTTTTCGAGACTGTGTCGGAATGGGCTTAAATTTGCCAGGTTGATCGGAAATAAAAATCGCGCCGGGGTCAAGTTCGTCATTTTTCGCGACTGTGTTGGAATGGGCTAAAATTTGACCGGTTAATCGGAAATAAAAATTGCTCAGGGGGCAATTTCGTCATTTTACGCGATTGTGTCGGAATGGGCTTAAATTTGGCAGGTTGATCGGATATTAAAATCGCGCCGGGGGCAATTTCGTCATTTTTCGCGACTGTGTCGAAATTGGCTAAAATTTGACTGGTTGATCAGAAATAAAAATCGCGCCGGGGGCAATTTCGTCATTTTTCTCGACGGTGTCGGAATTGGCAATAATTTGACCGATTAATTGGAAACAAAAATCGCGCCGGGGGCAATTTCGTCATTTTTCGCGACGGTGTCGGAATGTGTTGAAATTTGGCTGGTTGATTGGAAACGAAAATCGCACCGGGGGCAATTTCTTCATTTTTCGCGACGGTGTAGGAATCGGCTAAAATTTGACTGGTTGTTCGGAAATAAAAATCGCGCCGGGGGCAATTTCGTCATTTTTCTCGACTGTGTCGGAATGGGCAAAAATTTGACAGGTAGATCGGAAACAAAAACCGTGCCGGGGCAATTTCGTCATTTTTCGCGACTGTGTCCAAATCGGTTTAAATTCGGCAGGTTGAGCGGAAATAAAAATCGCGCCGGGGTCAATTTCATTATTTTTCGCTACTGCGTCGGAATGGGCTAAAATTTGACTGGTTGATCTGAAATAAAAATCGCTCAGGGGGCAATTTCGTCATTTTACGCAACTGTGTCGGAATGGGCTTAAATTGGCAGGTTGATAGGAAATAAAAATCGCGCCGGGGCTATTTTGTCATTTTTCTCGTCTGTGTCGGAATGGGCTAAAATTTGACAGAAGGATCAGAAACAAAAACCGCGCCGGGCCAATTTCGTTATTTTTTGCGACTGTGTCGGAATGGGCTTAAATTTGCCAGGTTGATCGGAAATAATAATCGCGCCGGGGTCAATTTCGCCATTTTTCGCGTCTGTGTCGGATTGGGCTAAAATTTGACCGGTTGATCGGAAATAAAAATCGCGCCGTGGGCAATTTCGTCATTTTTCGCGACTGTGTCGGATTGGGATAAATTTGACAGGTGGATCAGAAACAAAAACCGCGCCGCGCCAATTTCGTCATTTTTCGCGACTGTGTCGGAATGGGCTTAAATTTGCCGGGTTGATCGGAAATGAAAATCGCGCCGGGGGCTATTTCGTCATTTCTCTCCACTATGTCGAAATGAGCTAAAATTTGACTGGTTGATCGGAAATAAAAATCGCGCAGGGGTAAATTTCATCATTTTACGCGACTGTGTCGGAATGGGCTTAAATTTGGTAGGTTGATCGGAAATGAAAATCGCGCCGGGGGCAATTTCATCATTTTTCTCGACTGTGTCGAAATGGGCAAAAATTTGACAGGTAGATCCAAAACAAAAACCGTGCCGGGGCAATTTCGTCATTTTTCGCGACTGTGTCGGAATCGGCTTAAATTTGGCAGGTTGATCGGAAATAAAAATCGCGCCGTGGTCAATTTCGTCATTTTTCGTGACTGTGTTGGAATTAACTAAAATTTGACAAGTTGATCGAAAATAAAAATCGCTCAGGGGCTATTTCGTCATTTTACGCGACTGTGTCGGAATGGGCTTAAATTTGGCAGGTTGATCGGAAATAAAAATCGCGCCGGGGCAATTTCGTCATTTTACGCTACTGTGTCGGAATGGGCTTAAATTTAGATGGTTGATCGGAAATAAAAATCGCGCCGGGGGCAAATTCGTTATTTTACGCGACTGTGTCGGAATGAGCTTAAATTTGGCAGGTTGATCGGAAATAAAAATCACGCCGGGGGCAATTTCATCATTTTTCGCGACCGTGTCGGAATGGGCTTAAATTTGGCAGGTTGATCGAAAATAAAAATCGCGCCGGGATCAAATTCGTCATTTTTCGCGACTGTGTCGGAATGAGCTAAAATTTGACCCGTTTTTCGGAATTAAAAATCGCGCCGGGGGCAATTTCGTCATTTTTCCCGACTGTGTCGAAATTGGCTAAAATTTGACTGGTTGATCGGAAATAAAAATCGCGCCGGGGGCAATTTCGTCATTTTACGCGACTTCTTCGGAATGGGCTTAAATTTGGTAGGTTGATCGGAAATAAAAATCGTGCCGGGGGCAATTTCGTCATTTTTCCCGACTGCGTCGAAATTGGCTAAAATTTGACTGGTTGATCGGAAATAAAAATCGCGCCGGGGGCAATTTCGTCATTTTACGCGACTTCTTCGGAATGGGCTTAAATTTGGTAGGTTGATCGGAAATAAAAATCGTGCCGGGGGCAATTTCGTCATTTTTCCCGACTGCGTCGAAATTGGCTAAAATTTGACTGGTTGATCGGAAATAAAAATCGCGCCGGGGGCAATTTCGTCATTTTACGCGACTTCTTCGGAATGGGCTTAAATTTGGTAGGTTGATCGGAAATAAAAATCGTGCCGGGGGCAATTTCGTCATTTTTCCCGACTGCGTCGAAATTGGCTAAAATTTGACTGGTTGATCGGAAATAAAAATCGCGCAGGGGTAAATTTCATCATTTTACGCGACTGTGTCGGAATGGGCTTAAATTTGGTAGGTTGAATGGAAATGAAAATCGCGCCGGGGGCAATTTCGTCATTTTTCTTCACTGTGTCGAAATGGGCTAAAATTTGACTGGTTGATCGGAAATAAAAATCGCGCAGGGGTAAATTTCATCATTTTACGCGACTGTGTCGAAATGGGCTTAAATTTGCTAGGTTGATCGGAAATGAAAATCGCGCCGGGGGCAATTTCATCATTTTTCCCGACTGTGTCGAAATGGGCAAAAATTTGACAGGTAGATCGGAAACAAAAATCGTGCCGGGGCAATGTCGTCATTTTTCGCGACTGTGTCGGAATCTGCTTAAATTTGGCAGGTTGATCAGAAATAAAAATCGCGCCGGGGTCAATTTCGTCATTTTTCATGACTGTGTTGGAATGGACTAAAATTTGACAGGTTGATCGAAAATAAAAATCGCTCAGGGGGCAATTTCTCCATTTTACGCGACTGTGTCGGAATGGGCTTAAATTTGGCAGGTTGATCGGAAATAAAAATCGAGCCGGGGCAATTTCGTCATTTTACGCGACTGTGTCGGAATGGGCTTAAATTTAGCAGGTTGATCGGAAATAAAAATCGCGCCGTGGGCAATTTCGTCATTTTACGCGACTGTGTCGGAATGGGCTTAAATTTGGCAGGTTGATCGGAAATAAAAATCGCGCCGGGGGCAATTTCGTCATTTTTCGTGACTGTGTCGGAATGGGCTTAAATTTGGCAGGTTGATCGAAAATAAAAATCGCGTCGGGGCAATTTCGTCATTTTACGCGATTGTGTCGAAATGGGCTTAAATTTGGCAGGTTGATCGGAAATAAAAATCGCGCCGGGGCAATTTCGTCATTTTAAGCGACTGTGGCGGAATGGGCTTAAATTTGGCAGGTTGATCGGAAATAAAAATCCCGCCGGGGGCAATTTCGTCATTTTTCCCGACTGTGTCGAAATTGGCTAAAATTTGACTGGTGGATCGGAAATAAAAATCGCGCCGGGGTCAATTCCGTCATTTTTCGCGACTGTGTCGGAATGGGCAAAAATTTACTGGTTGATCAGAAATAAAAATCGCGCCGGGGTAAATTTCATCATTTTACGCGACTGTGTCGGAATGGGCTTAAATTTGGTAGGTTGATCGGAAATGAAAATCGCGCCGGGGGCAATTTCGTCATTTTTCCCGGCTGTGTCGAAATTGGCTAAAATTTGACTGGTTGATCGGAAATAAAAATCGCGCCGGGGGCAATTTCGTCATTTTTCGCGACTGTGTCGAACTGGGCTAAAATTTGACTGGTTGATCGGAAATAAAAATCGCGCAGGGATAAATTTCATCATTTTACGCGACTGTGTCGGAATAGGCTTAAATTTGGTAGGTTGATCGGAAATGAAATTCGCGCCGGGGGCAATTTCGTCATTTTTCTCGACTGTGTCGGAATGGGCAAAAATTTGACAGGTAGATCGGAAAAAAACAATTGCGTCGGGGCAATTTCGTCATTTTTCGCGACTGTGTCGGAATGGGCTTAAATTCCGCAGATTCATCGGAAATAAAAATCGCGTCGGGGGCAATTTCGTCATTTTTCGCGACTGTGTTGAAATTGGCTAAAATTTGACTGGTTGATCGGATATAAAAATCGCGCAAGGGTAAATTTCATCATTTTACGCGACTGTGTCAGAATGGGCTTAAATTTGGTAGGTTGATCGGAAATAAAAATCGCGCCGGGGGCAATTTCGTCATTTTTCTAGACTGTGTCAAAATGGGCTAAAATTTGCCTGGTTGATCGGAAATAAAAATCGCGCAGGGGTAAATTTCGTCATTTTACGCGACTGTGTCGGAATGGGCTTAAATTTGGTAGGTTGATCGGAAATAAAAATCGCGCCGGGAGCAATTTCGTCATTTTTCTAGACTGTGTCAAAATGGGCTAAAATTTGCCTGGTTGATCGGAAATAAAAATCGCGCAGGGGTAAATTTCGTCATTTTACGCGACTGTGTCGGAATGGGCTTAAATTTGGTAGGTTGATCGGAAATAAAAATCGCGCCGGGAGCAATTTCGTCATTTTTCTAGACTGTGTCAAAATGGGCTAAAATTTGACTGGTTGATCGGAAATAAAAATCGCTCAGGGGGCAATTTCGTCATTTTACGCGACTGTGTCGTAATGGGCTTAAATTTGGCAGGTTGATCGAAAATAAAAATCGTACCGGGGACAATTTAGTCATTTTACGCGACTGTGTCGGAATGGGCTTAAATTTGGCAGGTTGATCGGAAATAAAAATCGCGCCGGGGGCAATTTCGTAATTTTACGTGACTGTGTTGGAATGGGCTTAAATCTGGCAGGTTGATCTGAAATAAAAATCGCGCCGGGGGCAATTTCGTAATTTTACGTGAAAGTGTCGGAATGGGCTTAAATCTGGTAGGTTGATCGGAATTAAAAATCGCTCCGTGGGTAATTTCGTCATTTTTCGCGATTGTGTCGAAATGGTCTAAAATTTGACAGGTAGATCGGAAAAAAAAACGCGCCGGGGGCAATTTCGTCATTTTTCGCGACTGTGTCGGAATGGGCTTAAATTTTGGCAGGTTGATCGAAAATAAAAATCGGGCCGGGGTCAATTTCGTCATTTTTCGCGACTGTGTCGGAATGGGCTAAAATTTGACCGGTTGTTCGGAAATAAAAATCGCGCCGGGGGCAATTTCGTCATTTTACGCTACTGTGTCGGAATGGGCTTAAATTTGGTAGGTTTATCGGAAATGAAAATCGCGCCAGGTGCAATTTCGTCATTTTTCTCGACTGTGTCGGAATGGGCAAAAATTTGACAGGTAGATCGGAAATAAAAATCGCGCCGGGGTCAATTTCGTCATTTTTCGCGACTGTGTCGGAATGGGCTAAAATTCGACTGGTTGATCGGAAATAAAAATCGCTCAGGGGGCAATTTCGTCATTTTACGCGACTGTGTCGGAATGGGCTTAAATTTGGCAGGTTGATCGGAAATAAAAATCGCGCCGGGGGCAATTTCTTCATTTTTCGCGGCGGTGTCGGAATCGGCTAAAATTTGACCGGTTGATCGGAAATAAAAATCGCTCAGGGGGCAATTTCGTAAATTTTCGCGACTGTGTCGAAATTGGCTAAAATTTGACATGTTGATCGGAAATAAAAAACTCGCCGGGGGCAATTTCGTCATTTTTCGCGACGGTGTCGGAATCGGCTAAAATTTGACCGATTGATCGGAAACAAAAATCGCGCCGGGGGCAATTTCCTCATTTTCCTCGACTGGGTCGGAATGGGCAAAAATTTGACAGGTAGATCGGAAACAAAATACGTGCCGGGTCAATTTCGTCATTTTTCGCGACTGTGTCGGAATGGGCTTAAATTTGGTAGGTTGATCGGAAATGAAAATCGCGCCGGGGGCAATTTCCTCATTTTCCTCGACTGGGTCGGAATGGGCAAAAATTTGACAGGTAGATCGGAAACAAAATACGTGCCGGGTCAATTTCGTCATTTTTCGCGACTGTGTCGAAATCGGCTTAAATTTGGCAGGTTGATCGGAAATAAAAATCGCGCCGGGGCCAATTTCATCATTTTTCGTGACTGTGTTGGAATGGACTAAAATTTGACCGGTTGATCGAAAATAAAAATCGCTCAGGGGGCAATTTCGTCATTTTACGCGACTGTGTCGGAATGGGCTTAAATTTGGCAGGTTGATCGGAAATAAAAATCGCGCCGGGGCAATTTCGTCATTTTACGCGACTGTGTCGGAATGGGCTTAAATTTAGCAGGTTGATCGGAAATAAAAATCGCGCCGGGGGCAATTTCGTGACTTTACGCGACTGTGTCGGAATGGGCGTAAATTTGGCAGGTTGATCGGAAATAAAAATCACACCGGGGGTAATTTCGTCATTTTTCGTGACTGTGTCGGAATGGGCTTAAATTTGGCAGGTTGATCGAAAATAAAAATCGCGCCGGGGCAATT
>NW_019266383.1:0-7562 GCF_002742605.1 Olea europaea var. sylvestris
TTCCCGATCAACCTGTCAAATTTGAGCCCATTCCGACACCGTCGAGAAAAATGACGAAATTGCCTCCGGCGCGATTTTTATTTCAGATCAAACTGCCAGATTTCAGCCAATTCCGACACGGTCGCGAAAAATGACGAAATTACACCCGACGCGATTTTTGTTCCCGATAAACCTGTCAAATTTGAGCCCATTCCGACACAGTCGAGAAAAATGACGAAATTGCCGCCGGCTCGATTTTTATTTCCGATCAAACTGCAAAATTTCTGCCAATTCCGACACAGTCGAGAAAAATGACGAAATTACCGCCGGCGCGATTTTTATTTCCGATCAAACTGCCAAATTTCAGCCAATTCCGACACAGTCGAGAAAAATGACGAAATTACCGCCGGCGCGATTTTTATTTCCGATCAAACTGCCAAATTTCAGCCAATTCCGACGCAGTCTAGAAAAATGACGAAATTGCCCCCGGCGCGATTTTTGATCCCGATCAACCTGTCAAATTTGAGCCCATTCCGACACAATCGCGAAAAATGACGAAATTGCCCCGGCGCGATTTTTGTTTCCGATCAACCTGTCAAATTTCAGCCCATTCCGACATCAAAAAAGGAAAAAATTGCCTTCGGCGCGATTTTTGTTCTCGATAAACCTGTCAAATTTGAGCCCATTCCGACACAGCCGAGAAAAATGACGAAATAGCCGCCGGCGCGATTTTTATTTCCGATCAAACTCCCAAATTTCAGCCAATTCGGACACAGTCGAGAAAAATGACGAAATTGCCCCCGGCGCGATTTTTGTTTCCGATCAACTAGTTAAATTTTAGCCAATTCCGTCACAGTCGCGAAAAATTACGAAATTACACCTGGCGCATTTTTTGTTCCCGATCAACCTGTCAAATTTGAGCCCATTCCGACACAGTCGCGAATAATGACGAAATTGCCCCCGGCGCGATTTTGTTTCCGATCAACCTGTCAATTTTCAGCCCATTCCGACATCGTCGCGAAAAATGACGAAATTTCCCTCGGCGCGATTTTTGTTTCCGATCAACCTGTCAAATTTCAGCCAATTCCGACACAGTCGAGAAAAATGACGAAATTGCCCAGGCGCGATTTTTGTTTCCGATCAACCACTGAAATTTTTGCCAATTCCGACACAGTCGCAAAAATGACGAAATTACACCCGGCGTGATTTTTGTTCCCGATCAACCTGTCAAATTTGAGCCCATTCCGACACAGTCGCGAAAAATGATGAAATTGCCCCCGGCGCGATTTTGTTTCTGATCAACCTGTCAATTTTCAGCCCATTCCGACGCAGTCGCGAAAAATGCCGAAATTGCCCCCGGCGCGATTTTTGTTTCCGATCAACCTGTCAAATTTCAGCCAATTCCGACACAGTCGAGAAAAATGACGTAATTGCTGCCGACGCTATTTTTATTTCCGATCAAACTGCCAAATTTCAGCCAATTCTGACACGGTCGAGAAAAATGACGAAATTATACCCGACGCGATTTTTGTTCCCGATAAACCTGTCAAATTCGAGCCCATTCCGACACAGTCGAGAAAAATGACGTAATTGCTGCCGACGCTATTTTTATTTCCGATCAAACTGCCAAATTTCAGCCAATTCTGACACGGTCGAGAAAAATGACGAAATTATACCCGACGCGATTTTTGTTCCCGATAAACCTGTCAAATTTGAGCCCATTCCGACACAGTCGCGAAAAATGACGAAATTACACCCGGCGCGATTTTTGTTCCCGATAAACCTGTCAAATTCGAGCCCATTCCGACACAGTCGAGAAAAATGACGTAATTGCTGCCGACGCTATTTTTATTTCCGATCAAACTGCCAAATTTCAGCCAATTTCCGACACGATCGAGAAAAATGACGAAATTGCCCCCGGCGCGGTTTTTGTTTCTGATCAACCAGTCAAATTTTAGCCAATTCCGACACGATCACAAAAATGACGAAATTACACCCGGCGCGATTTTTGTTCTCGATAAACCTGTCAAATTTGAGCCCATTCCGACACAATCGCTAAAAATGACGAAATTGCCAACTGCGCGATTTTTGTTTCCGATCAACCTGTCAAATTTTAGCCCATTCTGATGCAGTCACGAAAAATAACGAAATTGCCCCTGGCGCGATTTTTGTTTCCGATCAACCTGTCAAATTTGAGCCCATTCTGACACAGTCCATAAAAATGACGAAATTGCCCCTGGCGCGATTTTTATTTCAGATCAAACTGTCAAATTTTAGCAAATTCCGACACAGTCGAGAAAAGTGACGAAATTGCCCCCGGCGCGATTTTTTTTTCCGATCAACCAATCAAATTTTCGCCAATTCCGACACAGTCGCGAAAAATGAATAAATTACACCCGGCGCGGTTTTTGTTCCCAATCAACCTGTCAAATTTGAACTCATTCCGACAAAGTCGAGAAAAATGACGAAATTGCCGTCGGCGTGATTTTTATTTCCGATCAAACTGCCAAATTTCAGCCAATTCCATCCCAGTCGAGAAAAATGACGAAAGTACCCCCGGCGCGGTTTTTGTTTCCAGTCAACATGTCAAATTTCAGCCAATTCCGACACAATCGCGTAAAATGACGAAATTGCCCCCGGCGCGATTTTTGTTTCCGATCAACCTGTCAAATTTGAGGCCACTTCGACACTGTCGAGAAAAATGACGAAATTGTCCCCGGCGCGATTTTTGTTTCCGATCAACCAGTCAAATTTTAGCCAATTCCGACACAGTCGCAAAAAATGACGAAATTACACCCGGCGCGATTTTTGTTCTCTATAAACCTGTCAAATTTGAGCCCATTCCGACACAGTCGAGAAAAATGACGAAATAGCCGCCGCCGCGATTTTCATTTCCGATCAAACTCCCAAATTTCAACCAATTCGGACACAGTCGAGAAAAATGACGAAATTGCCCCTGGCACGATTTTTGTTTCCGATCAACCAGTTAAATTTTAGCCAATTGCGTCACAGTCGCGTAAAATGACGAAATTACACCCGGCGCGATTTTTGTTCCCGATCAACCTGTCAAATTTGAGCCCATTCCGACACAGTCGCGAAAAATGACGAAATAGCCGCCGCCGCGATTTTCATTTCCGATCAAACTCCCAAATTTCAACCAATTCGGACGCAGTCGAGAAAAATGACGAAATTGCCCCGGCGCGATTTTTGTTTCCGATCAACCTGTCAATTTTCAGCCCATTCCGACATCGTCGCAAAAAATGACGAAATTGCCCCCGGCGCGATTTTTGTTTCCGATCAACCTGTCAAATTTCAGTCAATTCCGACATAGTCGTGAAAAATTACGAAATTGCCCCGGCGCGATTTTTGTTTCCGATCGACAAGTTAAATTTTAGCCAATTCCGTCACAGTAGCGAAAAATGACAAAATTACACTCGGCGCGATTTTTGTTCCCGATCAACCTGTCAAATTTGAGCCCATTCCGACACAGTCGAGAAAAATGACGAAATAGGCGCCGGCGCGATTTTTATTTCCCATCAAAGTCCCAAATTTCAGCCAATTCCGACACAACCGAGAAAAATGACAAAATTGCCCCCGGCGCGATTTTTGTTTTACGATCAACAAGTTAAATTTTAGCCAATTCCGTCACAGTCGCGAAAAATGACGAAATTGCCCCCGGCGCGATTTTTGTTTTACGATCAACAAGTTAAATTTTAGCCAATTCCGTCACAGTCGCGAAAAATGACGAAATTACACCCGGTGCTGTTTTTGTTCCCGATTAACCTGTCAAATTTGAGCACATTCCGACACAGTCGCGAAAAATGACGAAATTGCCCCAGACGCGATTTTTGTTTCCGATCAACCGGTTAAATTTTAGCCAATTTCGTCACAATCGCGAAAAATGACGAAATTAGACCCGGTGCAATTTTTGTTACCGATCAACCTGTCAAATTTGAGCCCATTCCGACGCAGTCGAGAAAAATGACGAAATAGGCGTCGGCGCGATTTTTATTTCCGATCAAACTACTAAATTTCAGCCGATTTCGACACAGTCGAGAAAAATGACGAAATTGCCCCCGACGCAATTTTTGTTTCCGATCAACCGGTTAAATTTTAGCCAATTCCGTCACAGTCGCGAAAAATGACGAAATTACACCCGGCGCGATTTTTGTTCCCGATCAACCTGTCAAATTTGAGCCCATTCCGACACAGTCGAGAAAAATGACGAAATAGGCGCCGGCGCGATTTTTATTTCCAATCAAACTCCAAAATTTCAGCCAATTCCGACACAGTCGAGAAAAATGACGAAATTACCCCCGGCGCGATTTTAGTTTCCGATCAACCAGTCAAATTTTAGCCAATTCCGACACAGTCGAGAAAAATGACGAAATTGCCGCCGACGCGATTTTTATTTCCGATCAAACTGCAAAATTTCAGACAATTCTGACACAGTCGCGAAAAATGACGAAATTACCCCTGCGCGATTTTTGTTTCCGATCAACCAGTCAAATTTTACCAATTCCGACACAGTCGCGAAAAATGACGAAATTGCCCCGACGCAGTTTTTGTTTCCGATCAACCTATCAAATTTGACCCCATTCCAACAGAGTCGAGAAAAATGACAAAATTGCCCCCGGCGCGATTTTTATTTCAGATCAAACTTCCAAATTTCAGCCAATTCCGACCCAGTCGAGAAAAATGACGAAATTGCCCCCGGCGCGATTTTTGTTTCCGATCAACCTGTCAAATTTCAGCCATTCCGACACAGTCGAGAAAAATGACGAAATTGCCCCGGCGCGATTTTGTTTCCTATCAACCAATCAAATTTTAGCCAATTCCGACACAGTCGCAAAAAATGACGAAATTACACTGGGCGCGATTTTTGCCCCCGATCAACCTGTCAAATTTGAGCCCATTCCGGCACTGTCGAGAAAAATGACGAAATAGGCGCCGGCGCGATTTTTATTTCCGATCAAACTCTCAAATTTCAGCCAATTCCGACGCAGTCTAGAAAAATGAAGAAATTGCCCCCAGCGCGATTTTTGTTTCCGATCAACCAGTTAAACTTTAGCCAATTCCGACACAGTCGCGAAAAATGACGAAATTACACCCGGCGCGATTTTTGTTCTCGATCAACCTGTCAAAATTGAGCCCATTCCGACACATTCGCGAAAAATGACAAAATAGGCATCGGACGCGATTTTTGTTTCCGATCAGCTGGTTAAATTTTAGTCAATTCCGTCACAGTCGCGAAAAATGACGAAATTACACCCGGAGCGATTTTTGTTCCCGATCAACCTGTCAAATTTGAGCCCACTCAAACAGACTAGAAAAATGACGAAATAGGCGCCGGTGCGATTTTTATTTCTGATCAAACTGCCAAATTTCAGCCAATTCTGACACAGTCGAGAAAAATGACGAAATTGCCCCCGATGCGATTTTTGTTTCCGATCAACCGATTAAATTTTAGCCAATTTCGTCACAGTCGCAAAAAATGACGAAATTAGACCCGGTGCGATTTTTGTTCCCGATCAACCTGTCAAATTTGAGCCCATTCCGACACAGTCGAGAAAAATGACGAAATAGGCGTCGGCGCGATTTTTATTTCCGATCAAACTGCTAAATTTCAGCCGATTTCGACACAGTCGAGAAAAATGACGAAATTGCCCCGGCGCGATTTTTGTTTCCGATAAACCTATCAAATTTGAGCCCATTCCGACACAGTCGAGAAAAATGACGAAATTGCCCCCGACGCGATTTTTGTTTCCGATCAACCGGTTAAATTTTAGCCGATTTCGTCACGATCGCGAAAAATGACGAAATTACACCCGGCGCGATTTTTGTTCCCGATCAACCTGTCAAATTTAAGCCCATTCCGACACAGTCGAGAAAAATGACGAAATAGGCGCCGGCGTGATTTTTATTTCCAATCAAACTCCCAAATTTCAGCCAATTCCGACACAGTCGAGAAAAATGACGAAATTATCCCCAGCGCGATTTTTGTTTCCGATCAACCAGTCAAATTTTAGCCAATTCTGACCCAGTAGAGAAAAATGACGAAATTGCCGCCGGCGCGATTTTTATTTCCGATCAAACTGCTAAATTTCAGCCAATTCCGACACAGTCGAGAAAAATGACGAAATTGCCCCCGGCGAGATTTTTGTTCTCGATCAACCTGTCAAATTTGAGCCCATTCCGACACAGTCGAGAAAAATGACGAAATTGCCGTCGGCGCGATTTTTATTTCCGATCAAACTGCCAAATTTCAGCAAATTCCGACACAGTCGAGAAAAATGACGAAATTTCCCCTGGCGCGATTTTTGTTTCCGATCAAACTGTCAAATTTGAGCCCATTCCGACACAGTCACGAAAAATGACGAAATTACACCCGACGCGGTTTTTGTTCCCGATCAAGCTGTCAAATTTGAGCCCATTCCGACACCGTCGAGAAAAATGACGAAATTGCCCCCGACGCGATTTTTATTTTAGATCAAACTGCCAAATTTTAGCCAATTCCGACACAGTCGCGAAAAATGACGAAATTACACCCTACGCGATTTTTGTTCCCGATAAACCTGTCAAATTTGAGCCCATTCCGACACAGTCGAGAAAAATGACGAAATTGCCGCCGGCGCGATTTTTATTTCCGATCAAACTGCAAAATTTCAGCAAATTCCGACACAGTCGAGAAAAAATGACGAAATTACACCCGGCGCGATTTTTGTTTCCGATCAAACTGTCAAATTTGAGCCCATTCCGACACAGTCGCGAAAAATGACGAAATTACACCCGGCGCAGTTTTTGTTCCTGATCAACCTGTCAAATTTGAGCCCATTCCGACACAGTCGAGAAAAATGACGAAATTACCGCTGGCGCGATTTTTATTTCAGGTCAAACTGCCAAATTTCAGCCAATTCCGACACAGTCGAGAAAAATGACGGAATTGCCCTCGGCGCGGTTTTTGTTCACGATAAAAATGTCAAATTTGAGCCCATTCCGACACAGTCGAGAAAAATGACGAAATTACCCCCGGTGCGATTTTTATTTCAGATCAAACTGCCAAATTTCAGCCAATTCTGACACGGTCGAGAAAAATGACGAAATTACACCCGACGCGATTTTTGTTCCCGATAAACCTGTCAAATTTGAGCCCATTCCGACACAGTCGAGAATAATGACGAAATCGCCGCCGGCGCGATTTTTATTTCCGATCAAACAGCAAAATTTCAGCCAATTCCGACACAGTCGAGAAAAATGACGAAATTACACCCGGCGCGATTTTTGTTTCCGATCAAACTGTCAAATTTGAGCCCATTCCGACACAGTCGCAAAAAATGACGAAATTACAACCGCCGCGGTTTTTGTTCCCGATCAACCTGTCAAATTTGAGCCCATTCCGACACAGTCGAGAAAAACGACGAAATTGCCCCCGGCGCGATTTTTGTTCCCAATCATCCTGTCAAATTTGAGCCCATCCGACACAGTCGAGAAAAATGACGTAATTGCCCCCGGTGCGATTTTTATTTCAGATCAAACTGCCAAATTTCAGCCAATTCCGACACAGTCGAGAAAAACGACGAAAT
>NW_019266384.1:0-7562 GCF_002742605.1 Olea europaea var. sylvestris
CGCGATTGTGCCGGAATGGGATAAAATTTGACAGGTTGATCGTAAAACAAAAATCGCGCCGGGGGCAATTTCGTCATTTTTCGCGACTGCGTCGGAATGGGCTAAAATTTGATAGGTTGATTGGAAACAAAAATTGCGCCGGGGGCAATTTCGTCATTTTTCGCGACTGTGTCGGAATGGGCTCAAATTTGACAGGTTGATCGTGAAAAAAGTCGTGCCGTGTGATTTTCGTCATTTTTCGCAACTGTGTCGGCGTTGGCTAAAATTTGACAGGTTGATCGGAAACAAAAATCGCGCCGAGGGCAATTTCGTGATTTTTCGCGATTGTGCCGGAATGGGATAAAATTTGACAGGTTGATCGTAAAACAAAAATCGCGCCGGGGGCAATTTCGTCATTTTTCGTGACTGCGTCGGAATGGGCTAAAATTTGATAGGTCGATTGGAAACAAAAATCGCCCCGGGGTCAATTTCTTCATTTTTCGCGACTGTGTCGGAATAGGCTCAAATTTGATAGGTTGATCGGAAAACAAAAATCGTGCCGGGTGAATTTCATCATTTTTCGCAACTGTGTCAGAATTGGCTATAATTTGACAGGTTGATCGGAAACAAAAACCGCGCCTGTGGCAATTTCGTTATTTTTCGCGACTGTATCGGAATGGGCTAAAATTTGACTGGTTGATCGGAAACAAAAATTTCGCCCGGGGTAATTTCGTCATTTTTCGCGATTGTATCGGAATGGTCTAAAATTTGTTTGGTTTATCGAAAATAAAAACCGCACCAGGAGCAATTTCGTCATTTTTCGCGACTGTGTCGGAATGGGCTAAAATTTGACAGGTTGATCGGAAAACAAAAGTCGCGCCGGGGGCAATTTCGTCATTTTTCTCGACTATGTGGGAATGAGCTGAAATTTGGAAGGTTGATCGGAAAAAAATCGCGCCGAAGGCAATTTCGTCATTTTTCTGGACTGTGTCGGAATGGACTAAAATTTGACTGGTTGTTCGGACACAAAAATTGCGCCAGGGTCAATTTCGTCATTTTTCGTGACGATGTCGGAATGGGCTAAAATTTGACTGGTTGGTCGGATAAAAAATCGCGCTGGGGGCAATTTCGTCATTTTTCGCGACTGCGACGGAATGGGCTAAAATTTGACAGGTTGATCGGAAACAAAAATCGCATCGGGGGCAACTTCGTCATTTTTCGGGACTGTGTCGGAATGGGCTAAAATTTGACTGGTTGATCGGAAACTAAAACTGCGCCAGGGGCAATTTCGTCATTTTTCGCGACGATGTCGGAATGAGCTAAAATTTGACTGGTTTATCGAAAATAAAAATCGCGCCGAGGGCAATTTCGTCATTTTTCGCGACTGCGACGGAATGGGCTAAAATTTGACAGATTGATCGGAAACAAAAATCGCATCGGGGGCAACTTCGTCATTTTTCGGGACTGTGTCGGAATGGGCTAAAATTTGACAGGTTGGTCGGAAACAAAAATCGCGCCGGAGTCAATTTCGTCATTTTTCGTGACTTTGTCGGAATGGGCTCAAATTTGACAGGTTGATCAGGAACAAAAGTCGTGTCGGGTGAATTTCGTCATTTTTCGCAACTGTGTCGGATTTTGCTAAAATTTGATAGGTGGATCGAAAACAAAAACCGCGCCGGGGGCAATTTCGTCATTTTTCTAACCTATGTCGAAATGGGCTAAAATTTGGCAGGTTGATCGAAAATAAAAATCGCTCCGGAGGCAATTTCGTCATTTTTCTGGACTGTGTCGGAATAGACTAAAATTTGACTAGTTGTTCGGACAAAAAAAATACGCCAGGGTCAATTTCGTCATTTTTCGTAACAATGTCGGAATGGGCTAAAATTTCACTGGTTGATCGGAAACAAAAATCGCGCCGGGGGCAATTTCGTTATTTTTCGCGATTGTGCCGGAATGGGCTAAAATTTGACAGGTTGATCGGAAACAAAAATCGCGCCGGGTGCAATTTTGTCATTTTTCGCGAATGTGTCGGAATGGGCTCAAATTTGACAGGTTGATCGGAAAAAAAAATCGCGCCGGGGGCAATTTCGTCATTTTTTGGGACTGTGTCGGAATGGGAAAAAATTTGACATGTTGATCGGAAACAAAAATCGCTCCGGGGGCAATTCGTCATTTTCCGGGACTGTGTCGGAATGGGCTAAAATTTGACAGGTTGATCGGAAACAAAAATCGCGCCGGGGTAATTTTCATCATTTTTCGTGACTGTGCCGGAATGTGCTCAAATTTGACAGGTTGATCGGGAACAAAAATCGTGCCGAATGAATTTCGTCAATTTTCGTAACTATGCCGGAATTGGCTAAAATTCGACCGATTGATCGAAAACAAAAATCGCGCCAAGGGCAATTTCGTCAATTTTCTCGACTGTGTCGAAATGGGCTGAAATTTGGCAGGTTGATCGGAAATAAAAATCGCGCCGGAGGTAATTTCATCATTTTCCTGGACTGTGTCGGAATGGGCTAAAATTTGATCGGACACAAAAACTGCGCCAGGGTCAATTTCGTCATTTTTCGCCACGATGTCGGAGTGGGCTAAAATTTGACAGGTTGATCGGACACAAAAACTGCGCCAGGGTCAATTTCGTCATTTTTCGCCACGATGTCGGAGTGGGCTAAAATTTGACTGATTGATTGGAAACAAAAATTCCGCCAAGGGCAATTTCGTCATTTTTCGCGACTGTGTCGGAATGGGCTCAAATTTGACAGGTTGATCGGGAAAAAAATCGTGCCGGGTGATTTTCGTCATTTTTCGCAACTGTGTCGGCATTGGCTAAAATTTGACAGGTTGATCGGAAACAAAAATCGTGCCGAGGGCAATTTCGTGATTTTTCACGACTGTGCCGGGATGGGCTAAAATTTGACAGGTTGATCGGAAACAAAAATCGCGTCGGGGGCAATTTCGTCATTTTTCACGACTGCGTCGGAATGGGCTAAAATTTGACAGGCTGATCGGAAACAAAAATCGCCCCGGGGTCAATTTCGTCATTTTTCGCGACTGTGTCGGAATGGGCTCAAATTTGACAGGTTGATCGGAAACAAAAATCGCGCCGGGGTCAATTTCGTCATTTTTCGCGACTGTGTCGGAATGGGCTCAAATTTGACAGGTTGATCGGGAACAAAAATCGTGCCGGGTGAATTTCGTCATTTTTAGCAACTATGTCGGAATTGGCTAAAATTTGACAGGTTGATCGGAAACAAAAATCGCGCCGTGGGCAATTTCGTTATTTTTCGCGATTGTGCCGGAATTGGCTAAAATTTGACAGGTTGATCGGAAACAAAAATCGCGCCGGGTGCAATTTTGTCATTTTTCGCGACTGTGTCGGAATTGGCTAAAATTTGACATGTAGATCGGAAACAAAAATCGCGACTGGGGCAATTTCGTCATTTTTCGCGACTGTGACGGAATGGGCTAAAATTTGACAGGTTGATCGGAAACAAAAATCGCGCCGGAGTCAATTTCGTCATTTTTCGCGACTTTGTCGGAATGGGCTCAAATTTGACAGGTTGATCGGGAACAAAAATCGTGCCGGGTGAATTTCGTCATTTTTCGCAGCTGTTTCGGAATTGGCTAAAATTTGACAGGTTGATCGGAAACAAAAATCGCGCCGGGGGCAATTTCGTTATTTTTCGCGATTGTGCTGGAATGGGCTAAAATTTGACAGGTTGATCGGAGACAAAAATCGCGCCGGGTGCAATTTTGTCATTTTTCGTGACTGTGTCGGAATGGGCTCAAATTTGACAGGTTGATCGGAAACAAAAATCGCGCCGGTGGCAATTTCGTCATTTTTTGGGACTGTGTCGGAATGAAAAAAAATTTGACAGGTTGATCGGAAACAAAAATCGCTCCGAGGTCAATTTTGTCATTTTTTACGACTGTGTCGGAATGGGCTCAAATTTGACAGGTTGATCGAAAACAACAATCGCGCCGGTGGCAATTTCGTCATTTTTCGCGACGATGTCGGAATCGGCTAAAATTTCTCTGATTGATCGGAAACAAAAACCGCGCCGGGGGCAATTTCGTCATTTTTCGCGACGATGTCGGAATCGGCTAAAATTTCTCTGATTGATCGGAAACAAAAACCGCGCCGGGGGCAATTTCGTCATTTTTCGCGACGATGTCGGAATCGGCTAAAATTTCTCTGATTGATCGGAAACAAAAACCGCGCCGGGGGCAATTTCGTCATTTTTCGCGACGATGTCGGAATCGGCTAAAATTTCTCTGATTGATCGGAAACAAAAACCGCGCCGGGGGCAATTTCGTCATTTTTCGCGACGATGTCGGAATCGGCTAAAATTTCTCTGATTGATCGGAAACAAAAACCGCGCCGGGGGCAATTTCGTCATTTTTCGCGACGATGTCGGAATCGGCTAAAATTTCTCTGATTGATCGGAAACAAAAACCGCGCCGGGGGCAATTTCGTCATTTTTCGCAACTGTGCCGGAATTTGCTAAAATTTGACAGGTGGATCGGAAACAAAAATCGCGCCCGGGGCAATTTCGTCATTTTTCTCGTCTATGTCGGAATGGGTTAAAATTTTGCAGGTTGATCGGAAATAAAAATCGCGCCGGAGGCAATTTCGTCATTTTTCTGGACTGTGTCGGAATAGACTAAAATTTGACTAGTTGTTCAGACACAAAAACTACGCCAGGGTCAATTTCGTCATTTTCCGTAACGATGTCGGAATGGGCTAAAATTTGACTGGTTGATCGGAAACAAAAATCGCGCCGGGGGCAATTTCGTTATTTTTCGCGATAGTACCGGAATGGGCTAAAATTTGACAGGTTGATCGGAAAAAAAAATCGTGCCAGGTGCAATTTCGTCATTTTTCGCGACTGTGTCGGAATGGGCTCAAATTTGACAGGTTGATCGGAAACAAAAACCATGCCGGGGGCAATTTCGTCATTTTTTGGGACTGTGTCGGAATGGGAAAAAATTTGACAGGTTGATCGGAAACAAAAATCGCTCCGGGGTCAATTTTGTCATTTTTCGCGACTGTATCGGAATGGGCTCAAATTTGACAGGTTGATCGAGAACAAAAATCGTGACGGGTGAATTACGTCATTTTTCGAAACTGTGTCGGAATTGGCTAAAATTTGACAGGTTGATCGGAAACAGAAACCGCGCCGGTGGCAATTTCGTCATTTTCCGGGACTGTGTCGGAATGGGCTAAAATTTGACAGGTTGATCGGAAACAAAAATCGCGCCGAGGTAATTTTCATCATTTTTCGCGACTGTGCCGGAATGTGTTCAAATTTGATAGGTTGATCGGGAACAAAAATCGTGCCGAATGAATTTCGTCAATTTTCGCAACTGTGCCGGAATTGGCTAAAATTTGACAGGTTGATCGGAAACAAAAATCGCGCCGGGAGCAATTTCGTCACTTTTCTCGACTGTGTCGGAATGGGCTGAAATTTGGCAGGTTGATCGGAAATAAAAATCGCGCAGGAGGTAATTTCGTCATTTTCGTGGACTGTGTCGGAATGGGCTAAAATTTGACTAGTTGATCGGACACAAAAACTGCGCCAGGGTCAATTTCGTCATTTTTCGCCACGATGTCGGAGTGGGCTAAAATTTGACTGATTGATTGGAAACAAAAATTCCGCCAGGGGCAATTTCGTCATTTTTCGTGACTGTGTCGGAATGGGCTCAAATTTGACAGGTTGATCGGGAAAAAAGTCGTGCCGTGTGATTTTCGTCATTTTTCGCAACTGTGTCGGCGTTGGCTAAAATATAACAGGTTGATCGGAAACAAAAATCGCGCCGAGGGCAATTTCGTGATTTTTCGCGATTGTGCCGGAATGGGCTAAAATTTGACAGGTTGATCGTAAAACAAAAATCGCGCTAGGGGCAATTTCGTCATTTTTCGCGACTGCGTCGGAATGGGCTAAAATTTGATAGGTTGAATGGAAACAAAAATCGCCTCGGGGTCAATTTCTTCATTTTTCGCGACTGTGTCGGAATGGGCTCAAATTTGATAGGTTGATCGGGAAACAAAAATCGTGCCGGGTGAATTTTATCATTTTTCGCAACTGTGTCAGAATTGGCTATAATTTGACAGGTTGATCGGAAACAAAAACCGCGCCTGTGGCAATTTCGTTATTTTTCGCGACTGTATCGGAATGGGCTAAAATTTGACTGGTTGATCGGAAACAAAAATTTCGCCCGGGGTAATTTCGTCATTTTTCGCGATTGTATCGGAATGGTCTAAAATTTGTTTGGTTTATCGAAAATAAAAACCGCGCCAGGGGCAATTTCATCATTTTTCGCGACTGTGTCGGAATGGGCTAAAATTTGACAGGTTGATCGGAAAACAAAAGTCGCGCCGGGGGCAATTTCGTCATTTTTCTCGACTATGTGGGAATGAGTTGAAATTTTGAAGGTTGATCGAAAAAAAATCGCGCCGAAGGCAATTTCGTCATTTTTCTGGACTGTGTCGGAATGGACTAAAATTTGACTGGTTGTTCGGACACAAAAACTGCGCCAGGGTCAATTTCGTCATTTTTCGTGACGATGTCGGAATGGGCTAAAATTTGACTGGTTGATCGGATAAAAAATCGCGCTGGGGGCAATTTCGTCATTTTTCGCGACTGTGTCGGAATGGGATAAAATTTGACAGGTTGATCGGAAACAAAAATCGCGCCGGGGTCAATTTCGTCATTTTTCGCGACTTTGTCGGAATGGGCTCAAATTTGACAGGTTGATCGAGAACAAAAATCGTGTTGGGCGAATTTCGTCATCTTTCGCAACTGTGTCGGAATTTGCTAAAATTTGACAGGTTGATCGGAAACAAAAACCGCAAAGGGGGCAATTTCATCATTTTTCGCGACTGTGTCGGAATGGGCTAAAATTTGACAGGTTGATCGGAAACAAATCGCGCCGTGGGCAATTTCGTCATTTTTCGCGACTGTGTCGGAATGGGTTAAAATTTGACTGGTTGATCGGAAACCAAAATCGCGTTGGGGTCAATTTCGTCATTTTTCGCGACTGTGTTGGAATGGGCTAAAATTTGACAGGTTGATCGGAAACAAATCGCGCCGTGGGCAATTCCGTCATTTTTCGCGACTGTGTCGGAATGGGCTAAAATTTGACAGGTTGATCGGAAACAAATCGCGCCGTGGGCAATTCCGTCATTTTTCGCGACTGTGTCGGAATGGGCTAAAATTTGACAGGTTGATCGGAAACAAAAATTGCGCCGGGGTCAATGTCGTCATTTTTCGCGACTTTGTCGGAATGGGCTAAAATTTGAAAGGTTGATCGGAAACAAAAATCGCGCCGGGGGTAATTTAGTCATTTTTCGCGACTGTGTTGGAATGGGCTAAAATTTGACAGGTTGATCGGAAACAAAAACCCCAAAGGGGGCAATTTCATCATTTTTCGCGACTGTGTCGGAATGGGCTAAAATTTGACAGGTTGATCGGAAACAAATCGCGCCGTGGGCAATTCCGTCATTTTTCGCGACTGTGTCGGAATGGGTTAAAATTTGACTGGTTGATCGGAAACCAAAATCGCGTTGGGGTCAATTTCGT
>NW_019266385.1:0-7562 GCF_002742605.1 Olea europaea var. sylvestris
GACGAAATTGCCCCTGGCACGGTTATTGTTTCCGATCAACCATTCAAATTTGAGCCCATTCCGGCACCGTCGCGAAAAATGACCAAATTGTCCCTGCGCGGTTTATGTTTCCGATCTACCTGTCAAATTTTAGCACATTCCGACACCGTCGTGAAAAATGACGAAATTGCCCACGCCACGATTTTTGTTTCCGATCAACCTGTCAAATTTCAGCCCATTCCGACACCGTCGCGAAAAATGACGAAATTGCCCCCGGCGTGATTGTTGCTTCCGATCAGCCTGTCTAATTTTAGCCCATTCCGACACCGTCGCGAAAAATGTCGAAATTACCCCCGGCGCGATTTTTGTTTCTGATCAGCAAGTCAAATTTTAGCCCATTCCGACACCGTCGCGAAAAATGATGAAATTGCCCCCGGTGCGATTTTTGTTTCCGACCAGCCGGTCAAATTTTAGGCCATTCCGACTCCGTCTCGAAAAATGACGAAATTGCCCCCGACGCGATTTTTGTTTCCGATCAACTGTCACTTTTTAGCCCATTTCGACACCGTCACGAAAAATGAAGAAATTGCCCCCGGCGCGATTTGTGTTTCTCATCAACCTGCCAAATTTCAGCCCATTCCGACACCGTCGCGAAAAATGACCAAATTGTCCCTGCGCGGTTTATGTTTCCGATCAACCTGTCAAATTTTAGCACATTCCGACACCGTCGTGAAAAATGACGAAATTGCCCACGGCACGATTTTTGTTTTCGATCAACCTGTCAAATTTTAGCCCATTCCGACACCGTAGCAAAAAATGACGAAATTGCCCCCAGCGCGATGTTTGTCTCCGATCAGCCAGTCAAATTTTAGCCCATTCCGACACCGTCGCGAAAAATGATGAAATTGCCCCCGGCGCGATTTTTGTTTCCGATCAGCCAGTCAAATTTTGCCCATTCCGACACCGTCGCGAAAAATGACGAAATTGCCCCCGGCGTGATTTTTGCTGCCGATCAGCCTGTATAATTTAAGCCCATTCCGACACCGTCGCGAAAAATGTCGAAATTACCCCCGGCGCGATTTTTGTTTCTGGTCAGCAAGTCAAATTTTAGCCCATTCCGACATCGTCGCGAAAAATGATGAAATTGCCCCCGGTGCGATTTTTGTTTCCGACCAGCCTGTCAAATTTTAGCCTATTCCGACGCCATCGCGAAAAATGACGAAATTGCCCCGGCGCGATTTTTGTTTCCGATCAGCTTGTCAAATTTCAGCCAATTTCGACACCGTCCCGAAAAATGACGAAATGGCCCCCGGCGCGATTTTTGTTTCCGATCAGCCTGTCAAATTTTAGCCCATTCCGACTCCTTCGTAAAATATGACGAAATGGCCCCCGGCGCGATTTTTGTTTCCGATCAGCCTGTCAAATTTTAGCCCATTCCGACTCCGTCGTAAAAAATGACGAAATTGCCCCCGGCGCGATTTTTGTTTCCGATCAGCCTGTCAAATTTTAGCCCATTCCGACGCCGACACGAAAAATGACGAAAGTGCCCCCGGCGCGATTTTTGTTTCCGATCAGCCTGTCAAATTTTAGTCCATTCCGACGCCGTCGCGAAAAATGACGAAACTGCCCCCGGCACGATTTTTGTTTCCGAGCAGCCTGTTAAATTTTTTCATATTTCGACACCGTCGCGAAAAATGACGAAATTGCCCCCGACGCGATTTTTGTTTCCGACCTACCATTCAAATTTTAGCCCATTCCGACTCCGTAGCGAAAAATGACGAAATTGCCCCCGGAGCGATTTATGTTTCCCATCAACCTGCCAAATTTCAGCCCATTCCGACACCGTCGTGAAAAATGACGAAATTGTCCCTAGCGCGATTTATGTTTCCGATCAACCTGTCAAATTTCAGCCCATTCCGACACCATCGCGAAAAATGACGAAATTGCCCCCGGCGCGGTTTTTGTTTCCGATCAACCGGTCAAATTTTAGCCCATGCCGGCAACGTCGCGAAAAATGACGAAATTACCCCCAACGCGATTTTTGTTTCGGACCAACCGCTCAAATTTTAGGCCATTCCGACTCCGTCTCGAAAAATGACGAAATTGCCCCCGGCGCGATTTTTGTTTCCGATCAACTGTCACTTTTTAGCCCATTTCGACACCGTCGCGAAAAATGACGAAATTGCCCCCGGCGTGATTTTTGCTTCCGATCAGCCTGTCTAATTTTAGCCCATTCCGACACCGTCGCGAAAAATGTCGAAATTACCCCCGGCGCGATTTTTGTTTCTGATCAGCAAGTCAAATTTTAGCCCATTCCGACACCGTCGCGAAAAATGATGAAATTGCCCCCGGTGCGATTTTTGTTTCCGACCAGCCTGTCAAATTTTAGGCCATTCCGACTCCGTCTCGAAAAATGACGAAATTGCCCCCGGCGCGATTTTTGTTTCCGATCAACTGTCACTTTTTAGCCCATTTCGACACCGTCACGAAAAATGAAGAAATTGCCCCCGGCGCGATTTGTGTTTCTCATCGACCTGCCAAATTTCAGCCCATTCCGACACCGTCGCGAAAAATGACCAAATTGTCCCCGTGCGGTTTATGTTTCCGATCAACCTGTCAAATTTTAGCACATTCCGACACCGTCGTGAAAAATGACGAAATTGCCCACGGCACGATTTTTGTTTTCGATCAACCTGTCAAATTTCAGCCCATTCCGACACCGTCGCGAAAAATGACGAAATTGCCCCCGGCGTGATTTTTGCTTCCGATCAACCTGTCTAATTTTAGCCCATTCCGACTCCGTTGCGAAAAATGACGAAATTGCCCCCGGCGCGATTTTTGTTTCCGATCAGCCAGTCAAATTTTATCCCATTCCGACACCGTCGCGAAAAATGACGAAATTGCCCCCGGCGTGATTTTTTCTTCCGATCAGCCGTCTAATTTTAGCCCATTCGGACACCGTCGCGAAAAATGACGAAATTGGCCCCGGGGAGATTTTTGTTTCCGATCAGCCAGTCAAATTTTAGCCCATTCCGACACCGTCGCGAAAAATGACGAAATTGCCCCCGCCAGGATTTTTGTTTCGCCGATCACCCAGTCAAATTTTAGCCCATTCCGAAACCTACGCGAAAAATGATGGAATTGCTCCCTGCGCGATTTTTGTTTCCGATCAGCCGGTCAAATTTTAGTCTATTCCGACACCATCGCGAAAAATGACGAAATTGCCCCGACGCGATTTTTGTTTCCGATCAGCCTGTCAAATTTCTGCCCATTTCGACACCGTCCCGAAAAATTACGAAATGGCCCCCGGCGTGATTTTTGTTTCCGATCAGCCTATCAAATTTTAGCCCATTCCGACGCCGTCGCAAAAAATGACGAAATTGCCCCCGACGCGATTTTTGTTTCCGACCAACCTGTCAAATTTTAGCCCATTCCGACTCCGTCTCGAAAAATGAGGAAATTGCCCCTGGCGCGATTTTTGTTTCCGATCAACTGTCACTTTTGAGCCCATTTCGACACCGTCACGAAAAATGAAGAAATTGCCCCCGGCGCGATTTGTGTTTCTCATCAACCTGCCAAATTTCAGCCCATTCCGACACCGTCGCGAAAAATGACCAAATTGTCCCTGCGCGGTTTATGTTTCCGATCAACCTGTCAAATTTTAGCACATTCCGACACCGTCGTGAAAAATGACGAAATTGCCCACGGCACGATTCTTGGTTTCGATCAACCTGTCAAATTTCAGCCCATTCCGACACCGTCGCGAAAAATGACGAAATTTCCCCCGGCGTGGTTTTTGCTTCCGATCAGCCTGTCTAATTTTAGCCCATTCTGACACCGTCGCGAAAAATGACGAAATTGCCCCCGGCGCTATTTTTGTTTCCGATCAGCAAGTCAAATTTTAGCCCATTCCGACACCGTCGCGAAAAATGATGAAATTGCCCCCAGTGCGATTTTTGTTTCCGATCAGCCTGTCAAATTTTAGCCCATTCCGACACCATCGCGAAAAATGACGAAATAGCCCCGGGGCGATTTTTTTTCCGATCAGCCTGTCAAATTTCAGCCCATTTCGACACCGTCCCGAAAAATGACGAAATGGCCCCCGGCTCGATTTTTGTTTCCGATCAGCCTGTCAAATTTTAGCCCATTCCGACTCCTTCGTAAAAAATGACGAAATGGTCCCCGACGCGATTTTTGTTTCCGATCAGCCTGTCAAATTTTAGCACATTCCGACTCCGTCGTAAAAAATGACGAAATTGCCCCCGGCGGGATTTTTGTTTCCGATCAGCCTGTCAAATTTTAGCCCATTCCGACACCGACGCGAAAAATGACGAAAGTGCCCCCGGCGCGATTTTTGTTTCCGATCAGCCTGTCAAATTTTAGCCCATTCCGACGCCGTCGCGAAAAATGACGAAACTGCCCACGGCACGATTTTTGTTTCCGAGCAGCCTGTTAAATTTTTTCATATTTCGACACCGTCGTGAAAAATGACGAAATTGCCCCCGAAGCGATTTTTGTTTCCGACCAACCATTCAAATTTTAGCCCATTCGGACACCGTCGCGAAAAATGACGAAATTGGCCCCGGCGAGATTTTTGTTTCAGATCAGCCAGTCAAATTTTAGCCCATTCCGACACCGTCGTGAAAAATAACGAAATAGCCCCCGGCCCGATTTCTGTTTCCGATCAGCTAGTCAAATTTTAGCCCATTCCGACAATGTCGCGAAGAATGACGAAATTACCCACGGCGCGATTTTTGTTTCCGATCAGCCAGTCAAATTTTACCCCATACCGACACCGTCACGAAAAATGACGAAATTGCCCCCGGCGCGATTTTTGTTTCCGATCAGCCAGTCAAATTTTAGCCCATTCCGACACCGTCGCGAAAAATGAAGAAATTGCCCCCGCCAGGATTTTTGTTTCATCGATCACCCAGTCAAATTTTAGCCCATTCCGAAACCTACGCGAAAAATGATGGAATTGCTCCCGGCGCGATTTTTTTTTCCGATCAGCCTGTCAAATTTTAGTCTATTCCGACACCATCGCGAAAAATGACGAAATTGCCCCGGCGCGATTTTTGTTTCCGATCAGCCTGTCAAATTTCTGCCCATTTCGACACCGTCCCGAAAAATGACGAAATGGCCCCCGGCGTGATTTTTGTTTCCGATCAGCCTGTCAAATTTTAGCCCATTCCGACGTCGTCGCGAAAAATGACGAAATTGCCCCCGACGCGATTTTTGTTTCTGACCAACCTGTCAAATTTTAGCCCATTCCGACTCCGTCTCGAAAAATGAGGAAATTGCCCCCGGCGCGATTTTTGTTTCCGATCAACTGTCACTTTTGAGCCCATTTCGACACCGTCACGAAAAATGAAGAAATTGCCCCCGGCGCGATTTGTGTTTCTCATCAACCTGCCAAATTTCAGCCCATTCCGACACCGTCGCGAAAAATGACGAAATCGCCCCCGGCACGATTTTTGTTTCCGATCAGCCTGTCAAATTTTAGCCCATTCCGACACCGTCGTGAAAAATGACGAAATTGCCCACGGCACGATTTTTGTTTCCGATCAACCTGTCAAATTTCAGCCCATTCCGACATCGTCGCGAAAAATGACAAAATTGCCCCCGGCGTGGCTTTTGCTTCCGATCAGCCTGTCTAATTTTAGCCCATTCAGACACCGTCGCGAAAAATGACGAAATTGCCCTTGCCGAAATTTTTGTTTCCGATCAGCCAGTCAAATTTTAGCCTATTCCGACGCCATCGCGAAAAATGACGAAATTGCCCCGGCGCGATTTTTGTTTCCGATCAGCCTGTCAAATTTCAGCCCATTTCGACACCGTCCCGAAAAATGACGAAATGGCCCCCGGCGCGATTTTTGTTTCCGATCAGCCTGTCAAATTTTAGCCCATTCCGACTCCTTCGTAAAAAATGACGAAATGGCCCCCGGCGCGATTTTTGTTTCCGATCAGCCTGTCAAATTTTAGCCCATTCCGACTCCGTCGTAAAAAATGACGAAATTGCCCCCGGCGCGATTTTTGTTTCCGATCAGCCTGTCAAATTTTAGCCCATTCCGACACCGACGCGAAAAATGACGAAAGTGCCCCCGACGCTATTTTTGTTTCCGATCAGCCCGTCAAATTTTAGCCCATTCCGACGCCGTCGTGAAAAATGACGAAATTGTCCCTAGCGCGGTTTATGTTTCCGATCAACCTGTCAAATTTCAGCCCATTTCGACACCATCGCGAAAAATGACGAAATTGCCCCCAGCGCGATTTTTGTTTCCGATCAACCGGTCAAATTTTAGCCCATGCAGGCACCGTCGCGAAAAATGACGAAATTACCCCCGACACGATTTTTGTTTCGGACCAACCGCTCAAATTTTAGGCCATTCCGACTCCGTCTCGAAAAATGACGAAATTGCCCCCGGCGCGATTTTTGTTTCTGATCAGCAAGTTAAATTTTAGCCCATTCCGACACCGTCGCGAAAAATGATGAAATTGCCCACGGTGCGATTTTTGTTTCCGACCAGCCTGTCAAATTTTAGCCCATTCCGACTCCGTCTCGAAAAATGACGAAATTGCCCCCGGCGCGATTTTTGTTTCCGATCAACTGTCACTTTTTAGCCCATTTCGACACCGTCACGAAAAATGAAGAAATTGCCCCCAGCGCGATTTGTGTTTCTCATCAACCTGCCAAATTTCAGCCCATTCCGACATCGTCGCGAAAAATGACCAAATTGTCCCTGCGCGGTTTATGTTTCCGATCAACCTGTCAAATTTTAGCACATTCCGACACCGTCGTGAAAAATGACGAAATTGCCCACGGCACGATTTTTGTTTTCGATCAACCTGTCAAATTTTAGCCCATTCCGACACCGTAGCAAAAAATAACGAAATTGCCCCCGGCGCGATGTTTGTCTCCGATCAGCCAGTCAAATTTTAGCCCATTCCGACACCGTCGCGAAAAATGATGAAATTGCCCCCGGCGCGATTTTTGTTTCCGGTCAGCCAGTCAAATTTTAGCCCATTCCGACATCGTCGCGAAAAATGACGAAATTGACCCCGGCGTGATTTTCGCTTCCAATCAGCTTGTCAAATTTTAGCCCATTCCGACTCCGTCGCGAAAAATGACGAAATTGCCCCCGGCGCGATTTTTGTTTCCGATCAGCCAGTCAAATTTTAGCCCATTCCGACACCGTCGCGAAAAATGACGAAATTGACCCCGGCGTGATTTTTTCTTCCGATCAGCCTGTCTAATTTTAGCCCATTCTGACACCGTCGCGAAAAATGACGAAATTGGCCCCGGCGAGATTTTTTTTTCCAATCAGCCAGTCAAATTTTAGCCCATTTCGACACCGTCGTGAAAAATGACGAAATAGCCCCCGGCAGGATTTCTGTTTCCGATCAGCCAGTCAAATTTTAGCCCATTCCGACATTGTCGCGAAGAATGACGAAATCGCCCACGGCGCGATTTTTGTTTCCGATTAGCCAGTCAAATTTTACCCCATTTCGACACCGTCGCGAAAAATGACGAAATTACCCCTGGCACGGTTTTTGTTTCCGATCAACCATTTAAATTTGAGCCC
>NW_019266386.1:0-4737 GCF_002742605.1 Olea europaea var. sylvestris
TTCAATCAAAAAGGGTCGCTACATTTCCAAAAAGTACTTATGGGCCCGAAACGGACACCTCTTGCATAGGTTACGCTCAATTCGTCGTACACCGACTATCCGAGCGTTCCAAATATAGAAGTGCTCGTTCTTTCGAAAAATGGCCGAAATCCCTCATACGTCATGACGAAGTTGTGAGTTCAATCAAAAAGGGTCGCTACATTTCCAAAAAGTACTTATGGGCCTAAAACGGACATCGTGTGCAAAAGGTACCCTCAATTCTTCGTACGCTGACTATCCAAGCCTTCCAAGTATAAAAGTGGTAATTCTTTCAAAAAATGGCCGAAATCCGTCATACGTCACGACGAAGTGGTGAGTTCAATCCAAAAGGGTCGCTACATTTCCAAAAAGTACTTATGGGCCTAAAACGGACATCGTGTGCAAAAGGTACCCTCAATTCTTCGTACGCTGACTATCCAAGCCTTCCAAGTATAAAAGTGGTAATTCTTTCAAAAAATGGCCGAAATCCGTCATACGTCACGACGAAGTGGTGAGTTCAATCCAAAAGGGTCGCTACATTTCCAAAAAGTACTTATGGGCCTAAAACGGACACCGTGTGCAAAAGGTACGCTCAATTCTTCGTACGCCGACTATCTAAGCCTTCCAAGTATAAAAGTGGTAATTCTTTCAAAAAATGGCCGAAATCAATCATATGTCACGACGAAGTGGTGAGTTCAATCCAAAATGGTCGCTACATTTCCAAAAAGTACTTATGGGCCCAAAACGGACACCGTGTGCAAAAGTTACGCTCAATTCTTCGTACGCCGACTATCCAAGCCTTCCAAACATAAAACTGCTCACTCTTTCCAAAAAATGGCTAAAATCCCTCATACGTCACGACGAAGTAGAGAGTTCAATCCAAAAGGGTCGCTACATTTCCAAAAAGTACTTATGGGCCCGAAACGGACACCTCTTGCAAAAGTTACGCTCAATTCTTCGTACGCCGAATATCCGAGCGTTCCAAATATAGAAGTGCTCGTCCTTTCAAAAAATGGCTAAAATCCCTCATACGTCACGACGAAGTAGAGAGTTCAATCCAAAAGGGTCGCTACATTTCCAAAAAGTACTTATGGGCCCAAAACGGACATCGTGTGCAAAAGGTACGCTCAATTTTTCGTACACCGACTATCCAAGCCATCCAAGTATAAAAGTGCTAATTCTTTCAAAAAATGGCCGAAATACGTCATACGTCACGATGAAGTGGTGAGTTCAATCCAAAAGGGTAGCTACAATTCCAAAAAGTAATTTTGGGCCCAAAACGGACACCGTGTGCAAAAGTTACGCTCAATTCTTCGTACGCCGACTATCCAAGCCATCCAAGTATAAAAGTGCTAATTCTTTCAAAAAATGGCCGAAATACGTCATACGTCACGATGAAGTGGTGAGTTCAATCCAAAAGGGTAGCTACAATTCCAAAAAGTAATTTTGGGCCCAAAACGGACACCGTGTGCAAAAGGTACGCTCAATTTTTCGTACGCTGCCTATCCAAGCCCTCCAAGTATAAAAGTGCTCATTCTTTTAGAAAATGGCCGAAATACGTCATACGTCACGATGAAGTAGTGAGTTCAATCCAAAACGATCGCTACATTTCCAAAAAGGACTTATGGGCCCGAAACGGACACCGTGTGCAAAAGGTACGCTCAATTTTTCGTACGCTGCCTATCCAAGCCCTCCAAGTATAAAAGTGCTCATTCTTTTAGAAAATGGCCGAAATACGTCATACGTCACGATGAAGTAGTGAGTTCAATCCAAAACGATCGCTACATTTCCAAAAAGGACTTATGGGCCCGAAACGGACACCGTGTGCAAAAGGTACGCTCAATTTTTCGTACGCTGCCTATCCAAGCCCTCCAAGTATAAAAGTGCTCATTCTTTTAGAAAATGGCCGAAATACGTCATACGTCACGATGAAGTAGTGAGTTCAATCCAAAACGATCGCTACATTTCCAAAAAGGACTTATGGGCCCGAAACGGACACCGTGTGCAAAAGGTACGCTCAATTTTTCGTACGCTGCCTATCCAAGCCCTCCAAGTATAAAAGTGCTCATTCTTTTAGAAAATGGCCGAAATACGTCATACGTCACGATGAAGTAGTGAGTTCAATCCAAAACGATCGCTACATTTCCAAAAAGGACTTATGGGCCCGAAACGGACACCGTGTGCAAAAGGTACGCTCAATTTTTCGTACGCTGCCTATCCAAGCCCTCCAAGTATAAAAGTGCTCATTCTTTTAGAAAATGGCCGAAATACGTCATACGTCACGATGAAGTAGTGAGTTCAATCCAAAACGATCGCTACATTTCCAAAAAGGACTTATGGGCCCGAAACGGACACCGTGTGCAAAAGGTACGCTCAATTTTTCGTACGCTGCCTATCCAAGCCCTCCAAGTATAAAAGTGCTCATTCTTTTAGAAAATGGCCGAAATACGTCATACGTCACGATGAAGTAGTGAGTTCAATCCAAAACGATCGCTACATTTCCAAAAAGGACTTATGGGCCCGAAACGGACACCGTGTGCAAAAGGTACGCTCAATTTTTCGTACACCGACTATCCAAGCCTTCCAAACATAAAACTGCTCAATCTTTTCAAAAATGGCCAAAATCCCTCATACGTCACGATGAAGTAGTGAGTTCAATCAAAAAGAGTCGCTACATTTCCAAAAAGTACTTATGGGCCCGAAACGGACACCTCTTGCAAAGGTTACGCTCAATTCTTCGTACACCGACTATCCGAGCGTTCCAAATATAGAAGTGCTCGTTCTTTCGAAAAATGGCCGAAATCCCTCATACGTCACGACGAAGTAGAGAGTTCAATCCAAAAGGGTCGCTACATTTCCAAAACGTACTTATGGGCCCAAAACGGACATCGTGCGCAAAAGGTACGCTCAATTTTTCGTACACCGACTATCCAAGGCCTCCAAGTATAAAAGTGCTAATTCTTTCAAAAAATGGCCGAAATCTGTCATACGTCACGACGAAGTGGAGAGTTCAATCCAAAGGGGTCACTACATTTCCAAAAAGTACTTATGGGCCCAAAACGGACACCGTGTGCAAAAGTTACGCCCAATTCTTTGTACGCTGACTATCCAAGCCTTCCAAACATAAAACTGCTCAATCTTTCCAAAAATGGCCAAAATCCCTCATACGTCACGACGAAGTAGTGAGTTCAATCCAAAAGGGTCGCTACATTTCCAAAAAGTACTTATGGGCCCGAAACGGACACCTCTTGCAAAAGTTACGCTCAATTCTTCTTACGCCGACTATCCGAGCGCTCCAAATATAGAAGTGCTCGTCCTTTCAAAAAATGGCCGAAATCAATCATATGTCACGACGAAATGGTGAGTTCAATCCAAAATGGTCGCTACATTTCCAAAAAGTACTTATGGGCCAAAAACGGACACCGTGTGCTTTCAAAAAATGGCCAAAATCCGTCATACGTCACGATGAAGTGGTGAGTTCAGTCCAAAAGGGTAGCTACATTTCCAAAAAGTAATTTTGGGCCCAAAACGGACACCGTGTACAAAAGTTACGTTCAATTCTTCGTACGCCGACTATCCAAGCCTTCCAAACATAAAACTGCTCAATCTTTCCAAAAATGGTCAAAATCCCTCATACGTCACGATGAAGTAGTGAGTTCAATCAAAAAGGGTCGCTACATTTCCAAAAAGTACTTATGGGCCCGAAACGGACACCTCTTGCAAAGGTTACGCTCAATTCTTCGTACGCCGACTATCCGAGCGTTCCAAATATTGAGGTTCTCGTTCTTTCGAAAAATGACCGAAATCCCTTATACTTTACGATGAAGTTGTGAGTTCAATCAAAAAGGGTCGCCACATTTCCAAAAAGTACGTATGGGGCCGAAACGGACATCGTGTGCAAAAGTTACGCTCAATTCTTCGTATGCTGACTATCCAGGCCTCCAAGTATAAAAGTGCTAATTCTTTCAAAAAATGGACAAAATCCGTCATACGTCACGACGAAGCGGTGAGTTCAATCCAAAAGGGTCGCTACATTTCCAAAAAGTACTTATGGGCCCAAAACGGACACCGTGTGCAAAAGTTACGCCCAATTCTTCGTACGCCGACTATCCAAGCCTTCCAAACATAAAACTGCTCAATCTTTCCAAAAATGGCCGAAATCCCTCATTTGTCATGACGAAGTCGTGAGTTCAATCCAAAAGGGTCGCTACATTTCCAAAAAGTACTTATGGGGCCAAAATGGACACCGTGTGCAAAAGTTACGCTCAATTCTTCGTACGCTGACTATCCAGGCCATCCAAATATAAAAGTGCTAATTCTTGCAAAAAATGGCTGAAATCCGTCATACGTCATGACGAAATGGTGAGTTCAATCCAAAAGGGTCGCTACATTTCCAAAAAGTACTTATGGGCCCAAAATGGACAACGTGTGCAAAAGTTTCCCTCAATTCTTCGTACGCCGACTATCCAAGCCTTCCAAACATAAAACTGCTCAATCATTCCAAAAATGGCCAAAATCCCTCATACGTCACGACGAAGTAGTGAGTTCAATCCAAAAGGGTCGCTACATTTCCAAAAAGTACTCATGGGCCCGTAACGGACACCTCTTGCAAAAGTTACGCTCAATTCTTCGTACGCCGACTATCCGAGCGCTCCAAATATAGAAGTGCTCGTCCTTTCAAAAAATGGCCAAAATCCCTCATACGTCACGACGAAGTAG
>NW_019266386.1:6772-6975 GCF_002742605.1 Olea europaea var. sylvestris
GGTCGCTACATTTCCAAAAAGTACTTATGGGGCCAAAACGGACACCGTGTGCAAAAGTTACGCTCAATTCTTCGTACGCTGACTATCCAGGCCCTCAAAATATAAAAGTGCTAATTCTTACAAAAAATGGCTGAAATCCGTCATACGTCATGACGAAGTGGTGAGTTCAATCCAAAAGGGTCGCTACATTTCCAAAAAGTACT
>NW_019266386.1:7249-7559 GCF_002742605.1 Olea europaea var. sylvestris
GCCGACTATCCGAGCGTTCCAAATATAGAAGTGCTCGTTCTTTTGAAAAATGGCCGAAATCCCACATATGTCACGACGAAGTTGTGAGTTCAATGAAAAAGGGTCGCTACATTTCCAAAAAGTACTTATGGGGCCAAAACGGACACCGTGTGCAAAAGTTACGCTCAATTCTTCGTACCTTCGTACGCTGACTATCGAGGCCCTCCAAGTATAAAAGTGCTAATTCATTCAAAAAATGGCTGAAATCCATCATACGTCACGATGAAGTGGTGAGTTCAATCCAAAAGGGTCGCTACATTTCCAAAAAGTA
>NW_019266387.1:0-7545 GCF_002742605.1 Olea europaea var. sylvestris
TTTCGAAAGAATGAGCACTTGCATATTTGGAACGCTTGGATTGTGGACGTACGAAGAATTGAGCACAACTTTTGCTCACGTTGGCCGTTTTGGGACCATAAGTACTTTTTGGAATTGTAGCAACCGTTTTCTATTGAACTCACCACTTCGTCGTGACGTATGAGGGATTTCAGCCATTTTTCGAAAGAATGAGCACTTGGATATTTGGGACGCTTGGATAGTCGGCGTACGAAGAATTGAGCGTAACTTTTGCTCACGTTGTCCGTTTTGGGACCATAAGTACTTTTTGGAATTGTAGCAACCGTTTTCGATTGAACTCACCACTTCGTCGTGACGTATGAGGGATTTCAGCCATTTTTCGAAAGAATGAGCACTTGGATATTTGGGACGCTTGGATAGTCGGCGTACGAAGAATTGAGCGTAACTTTTGCTCACGGTGTCCGTTTTAGGACCATAAGTACTTTTTGGAAATGTAGCGACCGTTTTGGATTGAACTCACCACTTCGTCGTGACGTACGAGGGATTTTGGCCATTTTTCGAAAGAATGAGAACTTGGATATTTGGGACGCTTGGATTGCCGGCGTACGAAGAATTGAGCGTAACTTTTGCTAACAGTGTCCGTTTTAGGACCATAAGTACTTTTTGGAAAGGTGGCGAACGTTTTGGATTGAACTCACCACTTCGTCGTGACGTACGAGGGATTTCGGCCATTTTTCGAAAGAATGAGCACTTGCATATTTGGAACGCTTGGATTGTCGGCGTACGAAGAATTGAGCACAACTTCTGCACCCGGTGTCCGTTTTGGGACCATAAGTACTTTTTGGAATTGTAGCAACCGTTTTGGATCGAACTCACCACTTCGTCATGACGTATGAGGGATTTCAGCCATTTTTCGAAAGCTCGAGCACTTGCATATTTGGAACGCTTGGATTGTCGACGTACGAAGAATTGAGCACAACTTTTGCACCCGTGTCCTTTTTTGGACCATAAGTACTTTTTGGAATTGTAGCAACCGTTTTGGTTTAAACTCACCACTTCGTCGTGACGTATGAGGGATTTCGGCCATTTTTCGAAAGTGCGAGCACTTGCATATTTGGAGCGCTTGGATTGTCGACGTACGAAGAATTGAGCGCAACTTTTGCACCTAGTGTCCGTTTTGGGACCATAAGTACTTTTTGGAAATGTAGCGACCGTTTTGGATTGAACTCACCACTTCGTCGTGACGTACGAGGGATTTCAGCCATTTTTCGAAAGCGTGAGCACTTGCATTTTTGGAACGCTTGGATTGTCGATGTACGAAGAACTGAGCCCAACTTTTGCACCCGGTGTCCGTTTTTGGACCATAAGCACTTTTTGGAAATGTAGCGACCGTTTTGGATTGAACTCACCACTTCGTCAAGACGTATGAGGGATTTCAGCCATTTTTTGAAAGCGTGAGCACTTGCATTTTTGGAACGCTTGGATTGTCGACGTACGAAGAATTGAGCGCAACGTTTGCACCCGGTGTCCATTTTTGGACCATAAGTACTTTTTGGAAATTTAGCGACCATTTTGGATTGAACTCACCACTTCGTCGTGACGTATGAGGGATTTCGGCCATTTTTCGAAAGCGTGAGCACTTTAATATTTTGAACGCTCGGATTGTCGACGTACGAAGAATTGAGCGCAACTTTTGCACCCGGTGTCCGTTTTTGGACCATAAGTACTTTTTGGAAATGTAGCGACCGTTTTGGATTGAACTCACCACTTCGTCAAGACGTATGAGGGATTTCAGCCATTTTTCGAAAGAATGAGCACTTGGATATTTGGGACGCTTGGATTGCCGGCGTACGAAGAATTGAGCGTAACTTTTGCTAACGGTGTCCGTTTTAGGACCATAAGTACTTTTTGGAAATGTCGCGATCGTTTTGGATTGAAGTCACCACTTCGTCGTGACGTACGAGGGATTTCGGCCATTTTTCGAAAGAATGAGCGCTTGCATCTTTGAAACGCTTGGATTGTCGACGTACGAAGAATTGAGCACAACTTTTGCACCCGTTGTCCTTTTTTGGACCATAAGTACTTTTTGGAATTGTAGCAACCGTTTTGGTTTGAACTCACCACTTCGTCGTGACGTATGAGGGATTTCGGCCATTTTTCGAAAGTGCGAGCACTTGCATATTTGGAGCACTTGGATTGTCGACGTACGAAGAATTGAGCGCAACTTTTGCACCCAGTGTCCGTTTTGGGACCATAAGTACTTTTTGGAAATGTAGCGACCGTTTTGGATTGAACTCACCACTTCGTCGTGACGTACGAGGGATTTTGGCCTTTTTTCGAAATACTGAGCACTTGCATATTTGGAATGCTTGAATTGTCGACGTACGAAGAATTGAGCACGACTTTTGCACCCGGTGTCCGTTTTGAGACCATAAGTGCTGTTTAGAATTGTGGCGACCGTTTTGGATTGAACTCACCACATCGTCGTGAAGTATGAGGGATTTCAGTCATTTTTCGAAAGCGTGAGCACATACATACTTGGAATGCTTGGATTGTCGACGTACGAAGAATTGAGCGCAACTTTTGCACCCGGTGTCCGTTTTGGGACCATAAGTACTTTTTGGAAATGTAGCGACCGTTTTGGATTGAACTCACCACTTCGTCGTGACGTATAAGAGATTTCGGCCATTTTTCGAAAGTGTGAGCACTTGCATATTTGGAATGCTTGGATTGTCGACGTACGAAGAATTGAACGCAACTATTGCATCCGGTGTCCGTTTCGGGACCATAAGTACTTTTTGGAAATGTAGCGACCGTTTTGGATTGAACTCACCACTTCGTCGTGACGTACGAGGGATTCGGCCATTTTTTGAAATACTGAGCACCTGCATATTTGGAACGCTTGATTTGTCGATGTACGAAGAATTGAGCACAACTTTTGCACCCGGTGTCCGTTTTGAGACCATAAGTACTTTTTGGAATTGTGGCGACCGTTCTTGATTGAACTCACCACTTCGTCGTGACGTATGTGGGATTTCAGACATTTTTCGAAAGCGTGAGCACTTGCATATTTGGAACGCTTGGATTGTCGATGTACGAAGAATTGAGCGCAACTTTTGCACCCGGTGTCCGTTTTTGGACCATAAGTACTTTTTGGAAATGTAGTGACCATTTTGGATCGAACTTACCACTTCGTCGTGACGTATGAGGGATTTCAGTCATTTTTCGAAAGCGTGAGCACTTGTATATTTGAAACGCTTGGATTTATCGACGTACGAAGAATTGAGCGCAACTTTTGCACCTAGTGTCCGTTTTTGGACCATAAGTACTTTTTGGAAATGTAGCGACCGTTTTGGATTGAACTCACCACTTCGTCATGACGTATGAGGGATTTCGGCCATTTTTCGAAAGAATGAGCACTCGGATATTTGGGACGCTTGGATTGTCGGGCTACGAAGAATTGAGCGTAACTTTTGCTAACGGTGTCCGTTTTAGGACCATAACTACTTTTTGAAAATGTAGCGACCGTTTTCGATTGAACTCACCACTTCGTCGTGACGTACGAGGGATTTCGGCCATTTTTCGAAAGAATGAGCACTTGCATATTTGGAACGCTTGGATTGTCGACGTACGAAGAATTGAGCACAACTTTTGCACCCGGTGTCCGTTTTGGGACCATAAGTACTTTTTGGAATTGTAGCGACCGTTTTGGATCGAACTCACCACTTCATCGTGACGTATGAGGGATTTCAGTCATTTTTCGAAAGCCTGAGCACTTGCATATTTGGAACGCTTGGATTGTCGACGTACGAAGAATTGAGCGCAACTTATGCACCCAGTGTCCGTTTTTGGACCATAAGTACTTTTTGAAAATGTAGCGACCGTTTTGGATTGAACTCACCAATTCGTCGTGACGTATGAGGGATTTCGGCCATTTTTCGAAAGAAAGAGCACCTGGATATTTGGAACGCTTAGATTGTCGGCGTACGAAGAATTGAGCGTAACTTTTGCACCCGGTGTCCGTTTTTGGACCGTAAATACTTTTTGGAAATGTAGCGACCGTTTTGGATTGAACTCACCACTTCGTCGTGACGTATGAGGGATTTCAGCCTTTTTTCAAAAGCGTGACCACTTGCATATTTGGAATGCTTGGATTGTCGATGTACGAAGAATTGAGCGCAACTTTTGCACCCGGTGTCCATTTTGGGACCATAAGTACTTTTTTTAAATGTAGCGACCGTTTTGGATTGAACTCACCACTTCGTCGTGACGTATAAGAGATTTCGGCCATTTTTCGAAAGTGTGAGCACTTGCATATTTGGAACGCTTGGATTGTCGACGTACGAAGAATTGAGCGCAACTATTGCACCCATTGTCCGTTTCGGGACCATAAGTACTTTTTGGAAATGTAGCGACCGTTTGGATTGAACTCACCACTTCGTCATGACGTACGAGGGATTTCGGCCATTTTTCGAAATATTGAGCACATGCATATTTGGAACGCTTGCATTGTCGACGTACGAAGAATTGAGCACAACTTTTGCACCTGGTGTCCGTTTTGAGACCATAAGTACCTTTTGGAATTGTAGCGACCGTTCTGGATGGAACTCACCACTTCGTCGTGACGTTCGAGGGATTTCGGCCATTTTTTGAAAGAATGAGCACTTGCATATTTGGAACGCTTGGATTGTTGACGTACAAAGAATTGAGCGTAACTTTTGCACCCGGTGTCCGTTTTTGGACCATAAGTACTTTTTGGAAATGTAGCCACCGTTTTGGATTGACCTCACCACTTCATCGTGGCGTACGAGGGATTTCAGCTATTTTTCGAAAGAATAAGCACTTGCATGTTTGAAACGCTTGGATTGTCGGCGTATGAAGAATTGAACGTAACTTTTGCACCCGGTGTCCGTTTTTTGACCATAAATACTTTTTGGAACTGTAGCGACCGTTTTGGATCGAACTCACCACTTCATCGTGACGTATGAGGGATTTCAGTCATTTTTCGAAAGCCTGAGCACTTGCATATTTGGAACGCTTGGATTGTCGACGTACGAAGAATTGAGCGCAACTTTTGCACCCAGTGTCCGTTTTTGGACCATAAGTACTTTTTGAAAATGTAGCGACCGTTTTGGATTGAACTCACCACTTCGTCGTGACGTATGAGGGATTTCGGCCATTTTTCGAAAGAAAGAGCACCTGGATATTTGGAACGCTTGGATTGTCGACGTACGAAGAATTGAGCGTAACTTTTGCACCCGGTGTCCGTTTTTGGACCGTAAATACTTTTTGGAAATGTAGCGACCGTTTTGGATTGAACTCACCACTTCGTCGTGACGTATGAGGGATTTCAGCCATTTTTCAAAAGCGTGACCACTTGCATATTTGCAACGCTTGCATTGTCGACGTACGAAGAATTGAGCACAACTTTTGCACCTGGTGTCCGTTTTGAGACCATAAGTACTTTTTGGAATTGTGGCGACCGTTCTGGATGGAACTCACCACTTCGTCGTGACGTTCGAGGGATTTCGGCCATTTTTTGAAAGAATGAGCACTTGCATATTTGGAACGCTTGGATTGCTGACGTACAAAGAATTGAGCGCAACTTTTGCACCCGGTGTCCGTTTTTGGACCATAAGTACTTTTTGGAAATGTAGCCACCGTTTTGGATTGACCTCACCACTTCGTCGTGGCGTACGAGGGATTTCAGCTATTTTTCGAAAGAATAAGCACTTGCATGTTTGAAACGCTTGGATTGTCGGCGTATGAAGAATTGAACGTAACTTTTGCACCCGGTGTCCGTTTTTTGACTATAAATACTTTTTGGAACTGTAGCGACCGTTTTGGATCGAACTCACCACTTCATCGTGACGTATGAGGGATTTCAGCCATTTTTCAAAAGAATGAGCACTTGCATATTTGGAACGCTTGGATTGTCGACGTACGAAGAATTGAGCGCAACTTTTGCACCCGGTGTCCGTTTTTGGACCATAAGTACTTTTTGAAAATGTAGCGACCATTTTGGATTGAACTCACCACTTCGTCGTGACGTATGAGGGATTTCGGCCATTTTTCGAAAGAAAGAGCACCTGGATATTTGGAACGCTTGGATTGTCGGCGTACGAAGAATTGAGCATAACTTTTGCACCCGGTGTCCGTTTTTGGACCGTAAATACTTTTTGGAAATGTAGCGACCGTTTTGGATTGAACTCACCACTTCGTCGTGACGTATGAGGGATTTCAGCCATTTTTCAAAAGCGAGACCACTTGCATATTTGGAATGCTTGGATTGTCGACGTACGAAGAATTGAGCGCAACTTTTGCACCCGGTGTCCATTTTGGGACCATAGGTACTTTTTGGAAATGTAGCGACCGTTTTGGATTGAACTCACCACTTCGTCGTGACGTACGAGGGATTTCAGCCATTTTTCAAAAGCGTGAGCACTTGCATTTTTGGAACGTTTGGATTGTCGATGTACGAAGAACTGAGCGCAACTTTTGCACCCGGTGTCCATTTTTGGACCATAAGCACTTTTTGGAAATGTAGCGACCGTTTTGGATTGAACTCACCACTTCGTCGTGACGTAAAAGCGTGAGCACTTGCATATTTGGAACGCTTGCATTGTCGACGTACGAAAAATTGAGCGCAACTTTTGCACCTGGTGTCCGTTTTTGAGACCATAAGTACTTTTTGGAATTGTGGCGACCGTTCTGGATTGAACTCACCACTTCGTCGTGACGTTCGAGGGATTTTGGCCATTTTTCGAAAGTGTGAGCACTTGCATATTTGGAACGCTCGGATTGTCGACGTACGAAGAATTGAGCGCAACTTTTACACCCGGTGTCCGTTTTTGGACCATAAGTACTTTTTGGAAATGTAGCGACCGTTTTGGATTGACCTCACCACTTCGTCGTGGCGTACGAGGGATTTCAGCTATTTTTCGAAAGAATAAGCACTTGCATATTTGAAACGCTTGGATTGTCGGCGTACGAAGAATTGAGCGTAACTTTTGCACCCGGTGTCCATTTTTGGACCATAAATACTTTTTGGAACTGTAGCGATCGTTTAGGATTGAACTCACCACTTCATCGTGACGTATGAGGGATTTTGGCCATTTTTCAATAGAATGAGCCCTTGCATATTTGGAATGCTTGAATTGTCGACGTACAAAGAATTGAGCGCAACTTTTGCACCCGGTGTCCATTTTGGGACCATAGGTACTTTTTGGAAATGTAGCGACCGTTTTGGATTGAACTCACCACTTCGTCGTGACGTACAAGGGATTTCAGCCATTTTTCAAAAGCGTGAGCACTTGTATTTTTGGAACGTTTGGATTGTCGATGTACGAAGAACTGAGCGCAACTTTTGCACCCGGTGTCCATTTTTGGACCATAAGCACTTTTTGGAAATGTAGCGACCGTTTTGGATTGAACTCACCACTTCGTCAAGACGTATGAGGGATTTCCGCCATTTTTCGAAAGCGTGAGCACTTGCATATTTGGAACGCTTGGATTGTCGACGTACGAAGAATTGAGCGCAACCTTTGCACCCGGTGTCCGTTTTTG
>NW_019266388.1:0-7543 GCF_002742605.1 Olea europaea var. sylvestris
TGGGCTCAAATTTGACAGGTTGATCGGGAACGGAAATCGAGCCTGGGGCAATTTCGTCATTTTTCGCGGCTGTGTAGGAATGGCTGAAAATTTGACAGGTTGAACGGAAACCAAAATCGCGCTGCGGCAGTTTCGTCATTTTTAGCGACTGTGTCGGAATGGGCTCAAATTTGACAGGTTGAACGGAAACCAAAATCGCGCTGCGGCAGTTTCGTCATTTTTAGCGACTGTGTCGGAATGGGCTCAAATTTGACAGGTTGATCGGAAACAAAAATCCCGCCGGGGGCAATTACGTCATTTTCTCGACTGTGTCGAAATGGGCTCAAATTTGACAAGTTGATCGGGAATAAAAATCGCGCCGGGGGCAATTCTGACATTTTTCTCGACTGTGTCGGAATGGGCTCAAATTTGAAAGGTTGATAGGAAACAAAAACCGCGCCGGGACAATTTCGTCATTTTTCGCGACAGTGTCGAAATTGTCTAAAATTTGACTGGTTGATCGGAAATAAAAACTGCGCAGGGGCAATTTCGTCATTTTTCTCGACTGTGTCGGAATTGGCTGAAATTTGGCAGTTTGATCGGAAATAAAAATCGCGCCGACGGCAATTTCGTCATTTTTCTCGACTGTGTCGGAACGGGCTCAAATTTGACAGGTTGATCGGCAACAAAACTCGCGCCGGGGGCAATTTCGTCATTTTTCGCGACGATGTCGGAATGGGCTGAAATTTGACAGGTTGATCGGAAACAAAAATCGCGTCGGGGTCAATTTCGTCATTTTTTGCGGCTGTGTCGGAATGGGCTCAAATTTGACAGGTTGATCGGGAACAAAAATCGCGGCGGGTGTTATTTCGTCATTTTCCGCGACTGTGTCGGAATGGGCGAAAATTTGACAGGTTGAACGGAAACCAAAATCGCGCTGCAGCAGTTTCGTCATTTTTAGTGACTGTGTCGGAATTGGCTGAAATTTGGCAGTTTGATCGGAAACAAAAATCGTGCCGGGGGCAATTTCTTCATTTTTCGCGACAGTGTCGGAATGGCCTCAAATTTGACAGGTTGATCGGGACCAAAAACCGCGCCGGGTGTAATTTCGTCATTTTTCGCGACTGTGTCAGAATTGGCTAAAATTTTACTAGTTGATCGGAAACAAAAACCGCGCGGGGGCAATTTCGTCATTTTTCGCGACTATGTCAGAATTGGCTAAAATTTAACTAGTTGATCGGAAACAAAAACCGCGCGGGGGCAATTTCGTCATTTTTCTCGACTGTGTCGGAATTGGCTGAAATTTGGCAGTTTGATCGGAAATAAAAATCGCGCCGGGGGCAATTTCGTCATTTTTCTCGACTGTGTCGGAATGGGCTCAAATTTGACAGGTTGATCGGAAACAAAAATCCCGCCGGGGGCAATTTCGTCATTTTTCGCGACGATGTCGGAATGGGCTGAAATTTGACAGGTTGATCGGAAACAAAAATCGCGCCGGGGGCAATTTCGTCATTTTTCGCGACTGTGTCGGAATGGGCTCAAATTTGACAGGTTGATCGGGAACGAAAACCGCGCCAGGTGCAATTTCGTCATTTTTCGCGACTGTGTAGGAATGGGCGAAAATTTGACATGTTGAATGGAAACCAAAATCGGGCTTCGGCAGTTTTGCCATTTTTAACGAATGTGTCGGATTGGGCTCAAATTTGACAGGTTGATCGGAAACAAAAATCATGCCGGGGGCAATTTCTTCATTTTTCGCGACTGTGTCGGAATGGGCTCAAATTTGACAGGTTGATCGGGAACAAAAATCACGCCGGGTGTAATTTCCTCATTTTTCGCGACTGTGTCGAAATTGGCTATAATTTAACTGGTTGATCGGAAACAAAAATCGCACCGGCAGCTATTTCATCATTTTTCTCGACTGTGTCGGAATGGGCTCAAATTTGACAGGTTGATCGGGAACAAAAATTGCGCCGGGTGTAATTTCGTCATTTTTTGAGACCGTGTCGGAATTGGCTAAAATTTGATTGGTTGATCGGAAACAAAAACCCCGCCGGGGGCAATTTCGTCATTTTTCTCGACTGTGTTGGAATTGGCTGAAATTTGGCAGTTTGATCGAAAATAAAAATCGCCCCGGCGGCAATTTCGTCATTTTTCTCGACTGTGCCAGAATGGGCTCAAATTTGACAGGTTGATCGGAAACAAAAATCACTCCGGGGGCAATTTCGTCATTTTTCGCGACGATGTCGGAATGGGCTGAAATTTGACAGGTTGATCGGAAACAAAAATCGCACCGGGGGCAATTTCGTCATTTTTTGCGACTGTGTCGGAATGGGCTCAAATTTGACAGGTTGATCGGGAACCAAAATCGCGCCGGGTGTAATTTCGTCATTTTCTGCGACTGTGTCGGAATTGGCTAAAATTTGACTTGTTGATCGGAAACAAAAACTGCACCGGGGGCAATTTCGTCATTTTTCTCGACAGTGTCGGAATTGGCTGAAATTTAGTAGTTTGATCTGAAATAAACATCGCGCCGGGGGCAACTTTGACATTTTTCCCGACTGTGTCGGAATGGGCTCAAATTTGACAGGTTGATAGGAAATAAAAACCGCGCCGGGGCAATTTTGTAATTTTTCGCGACAGTGTCGGAATTGGCTAAAATTTGACTGGTTGATCGGAAACAAAAACCGTGCAGGGGCAATTTCGTCATTTTTCTCGACTGTGTCGGAATTGGCTGAAATTTGGAAGTTTGATTTGAAATAAAAATCGTACCGGGGGCAATTACGTCATTTTCTCGACTGTGTCGAAATGGGCTCAAATTTGACAGGTTGGTCGGAAACAAAAATCGCTCCGGGGGCAATTTCGTCATTTTTCGCGACGATGTCGGAATGGGCTGAAATTTGACAGGTTGATCGGAAACAAAAATCGCGCCCGGGGCAATTTCGTCATTTTTCGCGACTGTGTCGGAATGGGCTCAAATTTGATAGGTTGATCGGGAAAAAAAATCGCACCTGGGGCGATTTCGTCATTTTTCGCGACTGTGTAGGAATGGGCGAAAATTTGACAGGTTGAACGGAAACCAAAATCGCGCTGCGGGAGTTTCGCCATTTTTAGCGACTGTGTCGAAATGGGCTCAAATTTGACAGGTTGATCGGAAACAAAAATCGCGCCGGGGGCAATTTCTTCATTTTACGCGACTGTGTCGGAATGGTCTCAAATTTGACAGGTTGATCGGGAACAAAAATCGCGCCGGGTGTAATTTCGTCATTTTTCGCGACTTTGTCGGAATAGGCTAAAATTTAACTGGTTGATCAGAAACAAAAATCGCACCGGGGACAATTTCGTCATTTTTCTCGACTATGTCGGAATTGGCTGAAATTTGGGAGTTTGATCGGAAATAAAAATCGTGCCGGCAGCTATTTCGTCATTTTTCTGGACTGTGTCGGAATAGGCTCAAATTTGACAGGTTGATCGGGAACAAAAATCGTGCCGGGTGTAATTTCGTCATTTTTCGCGACTGTGTCGGAATTGGCTAAAATTTGACTTTATGATCGGAAACAAAAATCTCGCCGGGGGCAATTTCGTTATTTTTCTCGACTGTGTCGGAATGGGCTCAAATTTGACAGTTTGATCGGAAACAAAAATCTCGCCGGGGTTAATTTCGTCATTTTTCTTGACTGTGTTGGAATTTGCTGAAATTTGGCAGTTTGATCGGAAATAAAAATCGCACCGGCTGCAATTTCGTCATTTTTCTCGACTTTGTCGAAATGGGCTCAAATTTGACAGGTTGATCGGGAACAAAAACCGCGCCGGGGGCAATTTCATCATTTTTCTCGGCTGTGTCGGAATTGGCTAAAATTTGGCAGTTTGATCTGAAATAAAAATCGCGCCAGCGGCAATTTCGTCATTTTTCTCGACTGTATCGGAATGGGCTCAAATTTGACAGGTTGATCAGAAACAAAAATAGCGCCGGGGGCAATTTCGTCATTTTTCGCGACTGTGTCGGAATTGGTTAAATATGACTGGTGATCGGAAACAAAAACCGCGCCGACGGTAATTTCGTCATTTTTCTCGACTGTGTCGGAATTGCCTGAAATTTCGTAGTTTGATCGGAAATAAAAATCGCGCCGGCGGCAATTTCGTCATTTTCTCGACTGTGTCGGAATGGGCTCAAATTTGACAGGTTTATCGGGAACAAAAACCGCGCCGGGTGTATTTTCGTCATTTTTCGTAACTGTGTCGGAATTGGCTAAAATTTGACAGGTTGATCGGAAAAAAAAATCGCGCCGGGGGCAATTTCGTCATTTTCTCGACTGTGTCGAAATTGGCTGAAATTTGGCCGTTTGATCGGAAATAAAAATCGCGCCGGCGGCAATTTCGTCCTTTTTCTCGACTGTGTCGGAATGGGCTCAAATTTGACAGGTTTATCGGAAAAAAAACCATGCCGGGTGTAATTTCGTCATTTTTCGCCACTTTGTCGGAATTGGCTAAAATTTGACTTGTCGATAGGAAACCAAAACCGCGTCGTGGCAATTTCGTCATTTTTCTCGACTGTGTCGGAATTGGCTGAAATTTGGCAGTTTGATCTGAAATAAAAATCGAGCCGGGGGCAATTTCGTCATTTTTCTCGACTGTGTCGGAATGGGCTCAAATTTGACAGTTTGATCGGAAACAAAAATCGCGTGGGGGGCAATTTCGTCATTTTTCTCGACTGTGTCAGAATTTGCTGAAATTTTGCAGTTTGATCGGAAATAAAAATCGTGCCGCGCGACAATTTCGTCATTTTTCTCGACTGCGTCGGAATGGGCTCAAATTTGACAGGTTGATCAGGAACAAAAATCGCGTCGTGGGCAATTTTGTTATTTTTTTCGACTATGTCGGAATTGGCTGAAATTTGACAGTTTGATCTTAAATAAAAATCAGGCCGGGGGCAATTTCGTCATTTTTCTCGACTGTTTCGGAATGGGCTCAAATTTGACAGGTTGATCGGGAACAAAAATCACGCCGGGTGTACTTTCGTCATTTTTCGCGACTGTGTCGAAATTGGCTAAAATTTGACTGGTTGATCGGAAATAAAAACCGCGCCGGGGGCAATTTCGTCATTTTCTCGACTGTGTCGGAATTGGCCCAAATTTGGCAGTCTGATCTGAAATAAAAATCGCGCCGGGGGCAATTTCGACATTTTTCTCGACTGTGTCGGAATGGGCTCAAATTTGGCAGGTTGATCGGAAACAAAAATCGCGCCGGGGGAAATTTCGTTATTTTTCGCGACTGTATCAGAATGGGCTAAAATTTGACAGGTTGATCGGAAGCAAAAATCGAGCTGCTGGCAATTTCTTCATTTTTTGCGACTGTGTCGGAATGGGCTCAAATTTGACTGGTTGATTGGGAACAAAAACCGCGTCGGGTGTAATTTCGTTATTTTTGGCGACTGTGTCGGAATTTGCTAAAATTTGACTGGTTGATCGGAAACAAAAACCGCGCCAGGGCAATTTCGTCATTTTTCTCGACTGTGTCGTAATTGGCTGAAATTTGGCAGTTTGATCGGAAATAAAAATCGCGCCGGCGGCAATTTCGTCATTTTTCTCGACTGTACTGGAATGGGCTCAAATTTGACAGGTTGATCGGGAACAAAAATTGCGCCAGGGGCTATTTCGTCATTTTTCTCGACGATGTCGGAATGGGCTGAAATTTGACAGGTTTATCGAGAACAAAAATCGCGCCGGGGGCAATTTCGTCATTTTTCTCGACTGTGTCGGAATGGGCTCAAATTTGACAGGTTGATCGGGAACAAAAACCGCGCCGGGTGTAATTTCGTCATTTTTCGCGACTGTGTCGCAATTGGCTAAAATATGACTAGGTCATCGGAAACAAAAACTGCGGTGGGAGAAATTTCGTCATTTTTCTCGACCGTGTCGGAATGGGCTCAAATTTGACAGGTTTACCTGGAACGAAAATCGCGCAGGTTGTAATTTTGTCATTTTTTGCGACTGTGTCGGAATTGGCTGAAATTTGGCAGTTTGATCTAAAATAAAAATCGCGTCGGGGGTGATTTCGTCATTTTTCTCGACTGTGTCAGAATGGGCTAAAATTTGACTGATTGATTGGAAACAAAAACCGCGCATTGGGTAATTTCGCCATTTTTCGCGACTGTGTCAGAATGGGCTAAAATTTGACAGGTTGATCAGAACCAAAAAACCACGCCGGCGGCAATTTCTTCATTTTTCGCGACTATGTCGGAATGGGCTAAAATTTGACAGGTTGGTCGAAAACAAAAATCACGCGGGGGGCAATTTCGTCGTTTTTCTCGACTGTGTCGGAATGGGCTCAAATTTGACAGGTTTATCGTGAACAAAAACCGCGCCGGGTGTATTTTCGTCATTTTTCGCAACTGTGTCGGAATTGGCTAAAATTTGACAAGTTGATCGGAAAATAAAAATCGCGCCGGGGGCAATTTCGTCATTTTCTCGACTGTGTCGAAATTGGCTGAAATTTGACTGGTTGATCGGAAACAAAAATCGCGTCTGGGGCAATTTCGTCAATTTTCGCGACTGTGTCGGAATGGGCTCAAATTTGACAGGTTGATCGGGAACAAAAATCGCGCTAGGTGAATTTCGTCATTTTTTGCAACTGCATCGGAATTGGCTAAAATTTGACAGGTTGATAGAAAACAAAAATCGCGCAGGGGTAATTTCGGCATTTTTCGCGACGGTGTCGGAATGGGCTGAAATTTGACAGGTTGATCGGGAACAAAAATCGCACCGGGGGCAATTTCGTCATTTTTCGCGACTGTGTCGGAATAGGCTAAAATTTGACAGGTTGATTGGAAACAAAAAATCGCCCCGGGGGCAATTTCGTCATTTTTCCCGACTGTGTCGGAATGGGCTGAAATTTGACAGGTTGATCGGAAACAAAAATCGCGACGTGGGCAACTTCGTTATTTTTCTCGACAATGTCGGAATGTGCTAAAATTTGAGAGGTTGATCGAAAACAAAAAATCGCGCTGGGGCAATTTCGTCATTTTTCACGACTGTGTCGGAATGGGCTAAAATTTGACAGTTGATCGGAAACAAAAATCGCGCCGGGGGCAATTTCGTCATTTTTCGCGACTGTGTCGGAATGGGTTGAAATTCGACAGGTTGATCGGGAACAAAAATCGCACCGTGGGCAATTTCGTCATTTTTCTCGACTGTGTCGGAATGGGCTAAAATTTGACAGGTTGATCGGAACCAAAAAACCACGTCGGGGGCGATTTCGTCATTTTTCGCGACTGTGTCGGAATGGGCTAAAATTTGACAGGTTGATCGGAAACAAAAATCGCGGTGGGGCAATTTCGTCATTTTTCGCGATGGTGTCGGAATGGGCTGAAATTTGACAGGTTGATCGGAAAAAAAAATCGCGCCGGGGGCAATTTCGTCATTTTTCGCGACGGTGTCGGAATGGGCCCAAATTTGACAGCTTGATCGGAAACAAAAATCGCACCGGGGGCAATTTCGTCATTTTTCGCGACGGTGTCGGAATGGGAAAAAATTTGACAGATTGATCGGAAACAAAAATCGCGCCT
>NW_019266389.1:0-6889 GCF_002742605.1 Olea europaea var. sylvestris
AAGTTGGTCGGAAACAAAAATCGCGCCGGGGTCATTTTCGCCATTTTTCGCGACTGTGTCGGAATGGGCTCAAAGTTGACAGGGCGATCGGAAACAAAAATCGCGCCGAGGGCAATTTTGTCATTTTTCGGGACTGTGTCGGAATGGGCTAAAATTTGAGAGGTTGATCGGAAACAAAAATCGAGCCGTGGTCATTTTCGTAATTTTTCGCGACTGTGTCGGCATGGGCTCAAATTTGACATGTTAATCGAGAACAAAAATCGTGCCGGGTGAATTTCGTCATTTTTCGCAAGTATGTCAGAATTGGCAAAAATTTGAAATGTCGATCGGAAACAAAAACCGCGTCAAGCCCAATTTCGTCATTTTTCTAGACTGTGTCGAAATGGGCTAAAATTTGACAGGTTGATCAGAAACAAAAATTGCGCCGGGGGCAATTTCGTCATTTTTCGCGACTGTGTTGGAATGGGCTAAAATTTGACAGGTTGATCGGAAACAAAAATGGCGCCGGGGTCATTTTCGTCATTTTTCGCGACTGTGTCGGAATGGGCTCAAGTTTGACAGGTTGATCGGAAACAAAAACCGCGTCGGGAGCAATTTCGTCATTTTTCGCGACTTTGTCGGAATGGTCTCAAATTTGACAGGTTGATCGAGAACAAAAATCGTGTCGGGTAAATTTCGTCATTTTTCGCAACTGTGTCGGAATTTGCTAAAATTTGGCAGGTTGATCGGGAACAAAAATCGTACCGGGTGAATTTCTTCATTTTTCGCAACTATGTCGGAATTAGCTAAAATTTGACAGGTTGATCGGAAACAAAAACAGCACTGAGGCAATTTCGTCATTTTTCGCGACTGTGTCGGAATGAGCTAAAATTTGACAGGTTGATCGGAAACAAAAATCGCGCCGGGGGCAATTTCGTCATTTTTCGCGACTGTGTCGGAATGTGTTAAAATTTGACAGGTTGATCGGAAACAAAAGTCGCACCGAGGTTGATTTCATCATTTTTCGTGACTGTGTCGGAATGGGCTCAAATTTGACAGGTTGATCGGGAACAAAAATCGTGCCGGGTGACTTTCGTCATTTTTTGCAACTATGTCGGAATTGGCTAAAATTTGAAATGTTGATCGGAAACAAAAACATCGCCGAGGCCAATTTCGTCATTTTTCTCGACTCTGTCGGAATGGGCTGAAATTTGGCAGGTTGATCGGGAACAAAAACCGTGCCGGGTGAATTTCGTCATTTTTCGCAACTATGTCGGAATTGGCTAAAATTTGACAGGTTGATCGGAAACAAAAATCGCGTCGGGGTCAATTACGTCATTTTTCGCTACTGTGTCGGAATGGGTTAAAATTTGACAGGTTGATCGGAAACAAAAATCGCGCCGGGGGCAATTTCGTCATTTTTCTGGACCGTGTCGGAATGGGCTAAAATTTGACTAGTTGATCGGAAACTAAAACTGCGCCCGGGGCAATTTCGTCATTTTTCGCGGCGATGTCGGAATGGGCTAAAATTTGACTGGTTTATCGAAAATAAAATCGAGCCGGGGGCAATTTCGTCATTTTCCGCGACTGTGTCGGAATGGGCCAAAATTTGACAGGTTGATCGGAAACAAAAATCGCGTCGGAGTCAATTTCGTCATTTTTCGCGACTTTGTCGGAATGGGCTCAAATTTGACAGGTTGATCGGGAACAAAAGTCGTGTCAGGTAATTTCGTCATTTTTCGCAACTGTGTCGGAATTTGCTAAAATTTGACAGGTGGATCGGAAACAAAAACCGCGCCGGGGACAATTTCGTCCTTTTTCTCGACTATGTTGGAATGGGCTAAAATTTGGTAGGTTGATCGGAAATAAAAATCACGCCGGAGGCATTTTCGTCATTTTTCTGGACTGTGTCGGAATAGACTAAAATTTGACTAGTTGTTCGGACACAAAAACTACGCCAGGGTCAATTTCGTCATTTTTCGTTTCAATGTAGGAATGGGCTAATATTTGACTGGATGATCGGAAACAAAAATCGCGCCGGGGGCAATTTCGTAATTTTTCGCGACTGTGTCGGAATGGGATAAAATTTGACGGTATGATTGGAAACAAAAATCGCGCCGGGGTCAATTTCGTCATTTTTCGCGACTTTGTCGAAATGGCCTCAAATCTGACAGGTTGATCGGGAACAAAAATCGTGTCGGGTAAATTTCGTCATTTTTCGCAATTGTGTCGGAATTTGCTAAAATTTGACAGGTTGATCGGAAACAAAAACAGCACAAGGGGCAATTTCGTCATTTTTCGCAACTGTGTCGGAATGGGCTAAAATTTGACAGGTTGATCGGAAACAAAAATCGCGCCGGGGGCAATTTCGTCATTTTTCGCGACTGTGTCGGAATGTGTTAAAATTTGACAGGTTGATCGGAAACAAAAGTCGCACCGGGGTCAATTTCATCATTTTTCGCGACTGTGTCGGAATGGGCTCAAATTTGACAGATTGATCGGGAACAAAAATCGTGCCGGGTGAATTTCGTCATTTTTCGCAACTATGTCGGAATTGGCTAAAATTTGAAATGTTGATCGGATACAAAAATCGCGCCGGGGCCAATTTCGTCATTTTTCTCGACTGTGTCGGAATGGGTTAAAATTTGACAGGTTTATCGGAAACAAAAATCGCGCCGGGGTCAATTACGTCATTTTTCGCGACTGTATCGGAATTGGCTAAAATTTGACGGGTTGATCGTAAACAAAAATCGCGCCGGGGGCAATTTCGGCATTTTTCGCGACTGTGTCGGAATCGGCTTAAATTTGGCTGGTTGACCGAAAATAAAAATCACGCCGGGGACAATTTCGTCATTTTTCGCGGCTGTGTCGGAATGGGCTAAAATTTGACTGGTTGATCGGGAACAAAAACCGCGCAGGGGGCAATTTCGTCATTTTCGCGACTGTGTCGGAATCGGCTTAAATTTGGCTGGTTGACCGAAAATAAAAATCACGCCGGGGACAATTTCGTCATTTTTCGCGGCTGTGTCGGAATGGGCTAAAATTTGACTGGTTGATCGGGAACAAAAACCGCGCAGGGGGCAATTTCGTCATTTTCGCGACTGTGTCGGAATCGGCTTAAATTTGGCTGGTTGACCGAAAATAAAAATCACGCCGGGGACAATTTCGTCATTTTTCGCGACTGTGTCGGAATGGGCTCAAATTTGACAGGTTGATCGGGAACAAAAATCGTGCCGAGTGAATTTCGTCATTTTTCGCAACTATGTCGAAATTAGCTAAAATTTGACAGGTTGATCAGAAACAAAAACAGCACAGGGGGCAATTTCGTCATTTTTCGCGACTGTGTCGGAATGGGCTAAAATTTGACAGGTTGATCGGAAACAAAAATCGCGCGGGGGGCAATTTCGTCATTTTCGCGACTGTGTCGGAATGTGTTAAAATTTGACAGGTTGATCGGGAACAAAAATCGTGCCGGGTGAATTTCGTTATTTTTTCGCTACTATGTCGGAATGGGCTAAAATTTGACAGGTTAATCGGAAACAAAAATCGCGCCGGGGCCAATTTCGTCATTTTTCTGGACTGTGTCGGAATGGGCTAAAATTTGACTGGTTGATCTGAAACTAAAACTGCGCCAGGGGCAATTTCGTCATTTTTCGCGACGATGTCGGAATGGGCTAAAATTTGACTGGTTTATCGAAAATAAAAATCGCGCCGGGGCCAATTTCGTCATTTTTGGCGACTGTGTCGGAATGGGGTAAAATTTGACAGGTTGATCGGAAACAATAGTCGTGTCGGGTGAATTTCGTCATTTTTGGCAACTGTGTCGGAATTTGCTAAAATTTGACAGGTGGATCGGAAACAAAAACCGCGCCGGGGGCAATTTCGTCATTTTTGGCAACTGTGTCGGAATTTGCTAAAATTTGACAGGTGGATCGGAAACAAAAACCGCGCTGGGGGCAATTTCGTCATTTTTCTCGACTATGTCGGAATGGGCTAAAATTTGGCAGGTTGATCGGAAATAAAAATCGCGCCGGACGCAATTTCGTCATTTTTCTCGACTGTGTCGGAATGGGTTAAAATTTGGCAGGTTGATCGGAAACAAAAATCGCGCCGGGGTCAATTACGTCATTTTTCGCGACTGTGTCTGAATGGGCTAAAATTTGACAGGTTGATCGGAAACAAAAATCGCGCCGGGGGCAATTTCGTCACTTTTCTGGACTGTTTCGGAATGGGCTAAAATTTGACTGGTTGATCGGAAACTAAAACTACGCCAGGGGCAATTTCGTCATTTTTCGCGACAATGTCGGAATGGGCTAAAATTTGACTAGTTTATCGAAAATAAAAACCGCGCCGGGGGCAATTTCGTCATTTTACGCGACTGTGTCGGAATGGGTTAAAATTTGACAGGTTGATCGGAAACAAAAATCGCGCCGGGGGCAATTTCGTCATTTTTCGCGACTGTGTCGGAATGTGTTAAAATTTGACAGGTTGATCGGAAACAAAAGTCGCACCGGGGTCAATTTCTTCATTTTTCGCGACTGTGTCGGAATGGGTTCAAATTTGACTGGTTGATCGGAAACAAAAATCGCGCCGGGGTCAATTACGTCATTTTTCGCGACTGTGTCGGAATGGGTTAAAATTTGACAGGTTGATCGGAAACAAAAATCGCGCCGGGGTCAATTACGTCATTTTTCGCGACTGTGTCGGAATGGGCTCAAATTTGACTGGTTGATCGGAAACGAAAATCGCGCCGGGGTCAATTACGTCATTTTTCGCGACTGTGTCGGAATGGGTTAAAATTTGACAGGTTGATCGGAAACAAAAATCGCGCCGGGGTCAATTACGTCATTTTTCGTGACTGTGTCGGAATGGGCTAAAATTTGACAGGGTGATCGGAAACAAAAATGCACCGGAGTCAATTTCGTCATTTTTCGCGACTTTGTCGGAATGGGCTCAAATTTGAAAGGTTGATCGGGAACAGAAATCGTGTCAGGTCAATTACGTCATTTTTTGCAACTGTGTTGGAATTTGCCAAAATTTGACAGGTTGATCGGAAACAAAAACCGCGTCGGGTGCAATTTTGTCATTTTTCGCGACTGCGTCGGAATGGGCTAAAATTTGACAGGTTGATCGGAAACAAAAATTGCGCGAGGGGCAATTTCATCATTTTTAGCGACTGTGTCAGAATTGACAAAAATTTGACAGGTTGATCGGAAACAAAAATCGCGCCGGGGTTATTTTCATCATTTTTCGCGACTGTGTCGGAATGGGCTCAAATTTGACAGGTTGATCGGGAACAAAAATCGTTCCGGGTGAATTCCGTCATTTTTTGCAACTGTGCCGGAATTTGCTAAAATTTGACAGGTTGTTCGGAAACAAAAATCGCGCCGGGGGCAATTTCGTCATTTTTCGCGACTGTGTCGGAATGTGTTAAAATTTGACAGGTTGATCGGAAACAAAAATCGCGCCGGGGGCAATTTCGTCATTTTTCGCGACTGTGTCGGAATGTGTTAAAATTTGACAGGTTGATCGGAAACAAAAGTCGCACCGGGGTCAATTTCATCATTTTTCGCGACTGTGTCGGAATGGGCTCAAATTTGACTGGTTGATCGGGAACAAAAATCGTGCCGGGTGAATTTCGTCATTTTTCGCAACTATGTCGGAATTGGCTAAAATTTGAAATTTTGATCGGAAACAAAAACCGCGCCGGGGCCAATTTCGTCATTTTTCTCGACTGTGTCGTAATGGGTTAAAATTTGACAGGTTGATCGGAAACAAAAATCACGCCGGGGTCAATTACGTCATTTTTTGCGACTGTGTCGGAATGGGTTAAAATTTGACAGGTTGATCGGAAACAAAAATCGCGCCGGGGGCAATTTCGTCATTTTTCGAGACTGTGTCTGAATGGGCTAAAATTTGACAGGTTGATCGGAAACAAAAATCGCGCCGGGGGCAATTTCGTCATTTTTCTGGATTGTTTCGGAATGGGCTAAAATTTGACTGGTTGATCGGAAACTAAAACTGCACCATGGACAATTTTGTCATTTTTCGCGACGATGTCGGAATGGGCTAAAGTTTGACTGGTTTATCGAAAATAAAAACCGCGCCGGGGGCAATTTCGTCATTTTTCGCGACTGTGTTGGAATGGGTTAAAATTGGACAGGTTGATCGGAAACAAAAATCGCGCCAGGGTCAATTACGTCATTTTTCGCGACTGTATCGGAATGGGTTAAAATTTGACTGGTTGATCGGAAACAAAAATCGCACCGGGGTCAATTACGTCATTTTTCGCGACTGTGTCGGAGTGGGTTAAAATTTGACAGGTTGATCGGAAACAAAAATCGGGCCGAGGGCAATTTCGTCATTTTTCGCGACTGTGTCTGAAAGGGTTAAAATTTGATAGGTTGATCGGAAACAAAAATCTCGCCGGGGGCAATTTCGTCAATTTTCTGGACTGTTTCGGAATGGGCTAAAATTTGACAGGTTGATCGGAAACAAAAATCGGGCCGGGGGCAATTTCGTCATTTTTGGCGACTGTGTCTGAATGGGCTAAAATTTGATAGGTTGATCGAAAACAAAAATCGCGCCGGGGTCAATTTCGTAATTTTTCGCGACTGTGTCGGAATGGGCTCAAATTTGACAGGTTGATCGGGAACAAAAATCGTGCCGGGTGAATTTCGTCATTTTTCACAACTGTGTCGGAATTGGCTATAATTTGAAAGGTTGATCGGAATCAAAAACCGCGCCGGGGGCAATTTCTTCATTTTTCGCGACTGTGTCGGAATGTGTTAAAATTTGACAGGTTGATCGGAAACAAAAGTCGCACCGGGGTCAATTTCATCATTTTTCGCGTTTGTGTCGGAATGGGCTCAAATTTGACAGGTTGATCGGAAACAAAAATCGTGCCGGG
>NW_019266389.1:7039-7542 GCF_002742605.1 Olea europaea var. sylvestris
TCGGAATGGGCTAAAATTCGACAGGTTGATCGGAAACAAAAACAGCGCCAGGGGCAATTTCGTCATTTTTCGCGACAGTGTCGGAATGGGCTCAAAGTTGACAGGTTGATCGGAAACAGAAACCGCGCCGAGGTCAATTTTGTCATTTTTCGGGACTGTATCGGAATGTGCTAAAATTTGAGAGGTTGATCGGAAACAAAAATCGCGCCGGGGTCAATTTTTTCATTTTTCGCAACTGTGTCGGAATGAGCTCAAATTTGACAGGTTGATCGGGAACAAAAATCGTTCCGGGTGAATTTCGTCATTTTTCGCAACTGTGTCGGAATTGGCTAAAATTTGACAAGTTGTTCGGAAATAAAAATCGCGCCGGGGGCAATTTCGTTATTTTTCGCGATTGTGCCGGAATGGGGTAAAATTTGACAGGTTGATCGGAAAGAAAAATCGCGCCGGGTGCAATTTCGTCATTTTTTGCTACTGTGTTGGAATGGGCTCAAATTTGACAA
>NW_019266390.1:0-7538 GCF_002742605.1 Olea europaea var. sylvestris
AAACGGTCGCTACATTTCCAAAAAGGACTTACGGGCCTAAAACGGACACCGGGTGCAAAAGTTACGCTCAATTCTTTGTACGCTGATAATCCAAGCGTTCCAAATATGCAAGTACTCACTCTCTCGAAAAATGGCTGAAATCCCTCATACATCAAGACGAAGTAGTGAGTTCAATCCAAAATGGTCGCTACATTTCCAAAAAGTACTTACGGGCCCAAAACGAACACCGGGTGCAAAAGTTATGCTCGATTCTTCGTACGCCGACATTCCAAGCGTTCCAAATATGCACGTGCTCATTCTTTCGAAAATGGACAAAATCCCTCATACGTCCCGACGAAGTGGTGAGTTCACTCCAAAACGGTCGCTATATTCTCAAAAAGTACTTATGGGCCGAAAACGGACACCGGGTGCAAAAGGTACGCTCAATTCTTCGGTGTGCAAAAGTTATGCTCAATTCTTCGTACGCTGACAATCCAAGCGTTCCAAATATGCACGTGCTCATTCTTTCGAAAATGGACAAAATCCCTCATACGTCCCGACGAAGTGGTGAGTTCACTCCAAAACGGTCGCTATATTCTCAAAAAGTACTTATGGGCCGAAAACGGACACCGGGTGCAAAAGGTACGCTCAATTCTTCGGTGTGCAAAAGTTATGCTCAATTCTTCGTACGCTGACAATCCAAGCGTTCCAAATATGCACGTGCTCATTCTTTCGAAAATGGACAAAATCCCTCATACGTCCCGACGAAGTGGTGAGTTCACTCCAAAACGGTCGCTATATTCTCAAAAAGTACTTATGGGCCGAAAACGGACACCGGGTGCAAAAGGTACGCTCAATTCTTCGGTGTGCAAAAGTTATGCTCAATTCTTCGTACGCTGACAATCCAAGCGTTCCAAATATGCACGTGCTCATTCTTTCGAAAATGGACAAAATCCCTCATACGTCCCGACGAAGTGGTGAGTTCACTCCAAAACGGTCGCTATATTCTCAAAAAGTACTTATGGGCCGAAAACGGACACCGGGTGCAAAAGGTACGCTCAATTCTTCGGTGTGCAAAAGTTATGCTCAATTCTTCGTACGCTGACAATCCAAGCGTTCCAAATATGCACGTGCTCATTCTTTCGAAAATGGACAAAATCCCTCATACGTCCCGACGAAGTGGTGAGTTCACTCCAAAACGGTCGCTATATTCTCAAAAAGTACTTATGGGCCGAAAACGGACACCGGGTGCAAAAGGTACGCTCAATTCTTCGGTGTGCAAAAGTTATGCTCAATTCTTCGTACGCTGACAATCCAAGCGTTCCAAATATGCACGTGCTCATTCTTTCGAAAATGGACAAAATCCCTCATACGTCCCGACGAAGTGGTGAGTTCACTCCAAAACGGTCGCTATATTCTCAAAAAGTACTTATGGGCCGAAAACGGACACCGGGTGCAAAAGGTACGCTCAATTCTTCGGTGTGCAAAAGTTATGCTCAATTCTTCGTACGCTGACAATCCAAGCGTTCCAAATATGCACGTGCTCATTCTTTCGAAAATGGACAAAATCCCTCATACGTCCCGACGAAGTGGTGAGTTCACTCCAAAACGGTCGCTATATTCTCAAAAAGTACTTATGGGCCGAAAACGGACACCGGGTGCAAAAGGTACGCTCAATTCTTCGGTGTGCAAAAGTTATGCTCAATTCTTCGTACGCTGACAATCCAAGCGTTCCAAATATGCACGTGCTCATTCTTTCGAAAATGGACAAAATCCCTCATACGTCCCGACGAAGTGGTGAGTTCACTCCAAAACGGTCGCTATATTCTCAAAAAGTACTTATGGGCCGAAAACGGACACCGGGTGCAAAAGGTACGCTCAATTCTTCGGTGTGCAAAAGTTATGCTCAATTCTTCGTACGCTGACAATCCAAGCGTTCCAAATATGCACGTGCTCATTCTTTCGAAAATGGACAAAATCCCTCATACGTCCCGACGAAGTGGTGAGTTCACTCCAAAACGGTCGCTATATTCTCAAAAAGTACTTATGGGCCGAAAACGGACACCGGGTGCAAAAGGTACGCTCAATTCTTCGGTGTGCAAAAGTTATGCTCAATTCTTCGTACGCTGACAATCCAAGCGTTCCAAATATGCACGTGCTCATTCTTTCGAAAATGGACAAAATCCCTCATACGTCCCGACGAAGTGGTGAGTTCACTCCAAAACGGTCGCTATATTCTCAAAAAGTACTTATGGGCCGAAAACGGACACCGGGTGCAAAAGGTACGCTCAATTCTTCGGTGTGCAAAAGTTATGCTCAATTCTTCGTACGCTGACAATCCAAGCGTTCCAAATATGCACGTGCTCATTCTTTCGAAAATGGACAAAATCCCTCATACGTCCCGACGAAGTGGTGAGTTCACTCCAAAACGGTCGCTATATTCTCAAAAAGTACTTATGGGCCGAAAACGGACACCGGGTGCAAAAGGTACGCTCAATTCTTCGGTGTGCAAAAGTTATGCTCAATTCTTCGTACGCTGACAATCCAAGCGTTCCAAATATGCACGTGCTCATTCTTTCGAAAATGGACAAAATCCCTCATACGTCCCGACGAAGTGGTGAGTTCACTCCAAAACGGTCGCTATATTCTCAAAAAGTACTTATGGGCCGAAAACGGACACCGGGTGCAAAAGGTACGCTCAATTCTTCGGTGTGCAAAAGTTATGCTCAATTCTTCGTACGCTGACAATCCAAGCGTTCCAAATATGCACGTGCTCATTCTTTCGAAAATGGACAAAATCCCTCATACGTCCCGACGAAGTGGTGAGTTCACTCCAAAACGGTCGCTATATTCTCAAAAAGTACTTATGGGCCGAAAACGGACACCGGGTGCAAAAGGTACGCTCAATTCTTCGGTGTGCAAAAGTTATGCTCAATTCTTCGTACGCTGACAATCCAAGCGTTCCAAATATGCACGTGCTCATTCTTTCGAAAATGGACAAAATCCCTCATACGTCCCGACGAAGTGGTGAGTTCACTCCAAAACGGTCGCTATATTCTCAAAAAGTACTTATGGGCCGAAAACGGACACCGGGTGCAAAAGGTACGCTCAATTCTTCGGTGTGCAAAAGTTATGCTCAATTCTTCGTACGCTGACAATCCAAGCGTTCCAAATATGCACGTGCTCATTCTTTCGAAAATGGACAAAATCCCTCATACGTCCCGACGAAGTGGTGAGTTCACTCCAAAACGGTCGCTATATTCTCAAAAAGTACTTATGGGCCGAAAACGGACACCGGGTGCAAAAGGTACGCTCAATTCTTCGGTGTGCAAAAGTTATGCTCAATTCTTCGTACGCTGACAATCCAAGCGTTCCAAATATGCACGTGCTCATTCTTTCGAAAATGGACAAAATCCCTCATACGTCCCGACGAAGTGGTGAGTTCACTCCAAAACGGTCGCTATATTCTCAAAAAGTACTTATGGGCCGAAAACGGACACCGGGTGCAAAAGGTACGCTCAATTCTTCGGTGTGCAAAAGTTATGCTCAATTCTTCGTACGCTGACAATCCAAGCGTTCCAAATATGCACGTGCTCATTCTTTCGAAAATGGACAAAATCCCTCATACGTCCCGACGAAGTGGTGAGTTCACTCCAAAACGGTCGCTATATTCTCAAAAAGTACTTATGGGCCGAAAACGGACACCGGGTGCAAAAGGTACGCTCAATTCTTCGGTGTGCAAAAGTTATGCTCAATTCTTCGTACGCCGACAATCCAAGCGTTCCAAATATGCAAGTGCTCACTCTTTCGAAAAATGGCCGAAAACCCTCACACGTCAAGACGAAGAGGTGAGTTTAATCTAAAACGGTCGCTACATTTCCAAAAAGTACTTACGGGCCCAAAACAGATACCGTGTGCAAAAGTTACGCTCAATTCTTCGTACGCCGACATTCCAAGCGTTCCAAATATGAAAGTGCTCACACTATCGAAAAATGGCCAAAATCCCTCATACGTCACGACGAAGTGGTGAGTTCACTCCAAAACGGTCGCTACATTTCCAAAAAGGACTACGGGCCCAAAACGGACAACGGGTGCAAAAGTTATGCTCAATTCTTCGAACGCCGACAATCCAAGCGTTCCAAGTTTGTAAGTGCTCATTCTTTCGAAAAATGGCTGAAATCCCTCATACGTCACGATGAAGTGGTAAGTTCTATCCAAAACGGTTGCTACATTTCCAAAAAGTACTTACGGGCCCAAAATGAACACCGGTTGCAAAAGTTACGCTCAATTCTTCGTACACCGACAATCCAAGCGTTCCAAGTTTGTAAGTGCTCATTCTTTCGAAAAATGGCTGAAATCCCTCATACGTCACGATGAAGTGGTAAGTTCTATCCAAAACGGTTGCTACATTTCCAAAAAGTACTTACGGGCCCAAAACGGACACCGGGTGCAAAAGTTACGCTCAATTCTTCGTACGTCGACAATCCAAGCGTTCCAAGTTTGTAAGTGCTCATTCTTTTGAAAAATGTCCGAAATCCCTCGTACGTCACGACGAAGTGGTGAGTTCAATCCAAAACGGTCGCTACATTTCCGAAAAGGACTACGGGCCCAAAACGGACAACGGGTACAAAAGTTATGCTCAATTCTTCGAACGCCGACAATCCAAGCGTTCCAAATATGCAAGTGCTCACTCCTTCGAAAAATGGCCAAAATCCCTCATACGTCACGACGAAGTGGTGAGTTCAATTAAAAACGGTCGCTACATTTCCAAAATGTACTTACGGGCCAAAACGGGCACCGTGTGCAAAAGTTACGCTCAATTCTTCGTACGCCGACAATCCAAGCGTTCCAAATATGCAAGTGCTCACACATTCGAAAAATGGCCGAAATCCCTTATACGACACGACGAAGTGGTGAGTTCAATCAAAAACGGTCGCTACATTTCCAAAAAGGACTTACGGGCCCAAAACTACACCGGGTGCAAAAGTTACGCTCAATTCTTCATACATCGACAATCCAAGCGTTCCAAATATGTAAGTGCTCACTCTTCCGAAAAATGGCCAAAATCCCTCATACATCACGACGAAGTGGTGAGTTCAATCAAAAACGGTCGCTACATTTCCAAAAAGAACTTACGGGCCCAAAACGGGCACCGTGTGCAGAAGTTACGCTCAATTCTTCGTACATCGACAATACAAGTGTTCCAGATATGCAAATGCTCATTCTTTTGAAAAATGGCCGAAATCCCTCATTTGTCACGACGAAGTTGTGAGTTCAATCCAAAACGGTCGTTACATTTTCAAAAAGTACTAATGGGCCCAAAACGGACACCGTGTGCAAAAGTTACGCTCAATTCTTCGTACGTCGACAATCCAAGCATTCCAAATATGCAAGTGCACACTCTTTTGAAAAATGGCCGAAATCCCTCATGCGTCACGACGAAGTGGTGAGTTCAATCCAAAACTGTCGCTACATTTCCAAAAAGGACTTACGAGCCCAAAACCGACACCGGGTGCAAAAGTCACGCTCAATTCTTCGTACGCTGACAATCCAAGCGTTCCAAATATGCAAGTGCTCACACATTCAAAAAATGGCCGAAATCCCTCTTACGTCACGACGAAGTGGTGAGTTCAGTCCAAAACGGCCGCTAAATTTCCAAAAAGTTATTACGGGCCCAGAACGGACACCGTGTGCAAAAGTTACGCTCAATTCTTCGTACGCCAACAATCCAAGCGTTCCAAATATGCAAGTGCTCATTCTTTTGAAAAATGTCCGAAATCCCTCGTACGTCACGACGAAGTGGTGAGTTCAATCCAAAACGGTCGCTACATTTCCAAAAAGTCCTTACGGGCCCAAAACGGACACCGTGTGCAAAAGTTACGCTCAATTCTTCGTACGCCGACAATACGAACGTTCCAAATATGCAAGTGCTCACTCGTTCAAAAAATAGTTGGAATCCCTCATACGTCAAGACGAAGTGGTGAGTTCAATCTGAAACGATCGCTACATTTCCAAAAAGTACTTATGGTCCCAAAATGGACACCGTTTGCAAAAGTTACTCTCAATTCTTCGTACGCTGACAATCCAAGCGTTCCAAATATGCAAGTACTCACACTTTCAAGAAATGGTCGAAATCCCTCATACGTCACGACGAAGTGGTGAGTTCAATCCAAAACGATCGCTACGTTTCCAAAATTTTTTACGGGTCCAAAACGGATACCGTGTACAAAAGTTACCCTTAATTCTTCGTACGCCGACAATCCAAGCGTTCCAAATATGTAAGTGCTCATTCTTTTGAAAAAAGGGCGAAATCCCTCGTACGTCACGATGAAGTTGTGAGTTCAATCCAAAACGGTCGCCACATTTCCAAAAAGGACTACGGGCCCAAAACGGACACCAGGTGCAGAAGTTACGCTCAATTCTTCATACGTCGACAATCCAAGCGTTCCAAGTATGCAAGTGCTCACTCTTTCGAAAAATGGACGAAATCCCTCATACGTCACGACGAAGTGGTGAGTTCAATCCAAAATGGTCGCTACATTTCCAAAAAGTACTTACGGGCCCAAAACGAACATCGAGTGCAAAAGTTACGCACAATTCTTCGTACGCTGATAATCCAAGCGTTCCAAATATGCAAGTGCTAACACTTTCGAAAAATGACTGAAATCCCTCATACGTCTAATTAAGTGGTGAGTTCAATCCAAAACGGTCACTACATTTCCAAAAAGTACTTATGGTCCCAAAACGGACACCGTGTGCAAAAGTTACGCTCAATTCTTCGTGCGCTGAAAATCCAAGCGTTCCAAATATACAAGTTCTCACACTTTCAAAAAATGGCCGAAATCCCTCTTACATCACGACGAAGTGGGGAGTTCCATCCAAAACGGTCGTAACATTTCCAAAAAGTTATTACGGGCCCAGAACGGACACCGTGTGCAAAAGTTATGCTCAATTCTCCGTACGCCAACAATCCAAGCATTCCAAATATGCAAGTGCTCGTTCTTTTGAAAAATGGCCAAAATCCCTCTTACGTCTTGACGAAGTTGTGAGTTCAATCCAAAACGGTTGCTACATTTCCAAAAAGTACTTACGGGCCCAAAACGGACATCGGGTGCAAAAGATACGCTCAACTCTTCGTACGCCGACAATCCAAGCGTTCTAAATATGCAAGTGCTCATTCTTTCGAAAAAAGGCCGAAATCCCTCATACGTCACGACGAAGTGGTGAGTTCAATCCAAAACGGTCGCTACATTTCCAAAAAGTACTTATGGTCCCAAAATGGACACCGTGTGCGAAAGTTACGCTCAATTCTTCATACGCCGACAATCCAAGCGTTCCAAATATGAAAGTGCTCATTCTTTCGAAAATGGCCGAAATCCCTTTTACGTCACGACAAAGTTGTGAGTTTAATCCAGAACGGTCGCTACATTTCCGAAAAGGACTTACGGGCCCAAAACGGACATCGGGTGCAAAAGATACGCTCAACTCTTCGTACGCCGACAATCCAAGCGTTCCAAATATGCAAGGACTCACACTTTCAAAAAATGGCCAAAATCCCT
>NW_019266391.1:0-1359 GCF_002742605.1 Olea europaea var. sylvestris
AAAAAGAGCATAGAAGCATAAATACTCAATACCACCTATTGGAATCCCAAGGCAATATGTTGTATGGCACTTCGTAAAAGGATATAGGAAAATGTTCTGCAAGAACAAGAGAAAGATGCTTTTACGAATAGGAGATCCACCAATTCAAGTTTGCAATTCTATAATAGAGGATAGTTTACCTTTCCTTTGATTTTTTTCCTCTAGGAGATATCCCCATAGCCGATAACCTATAGGAACTTATGGAGAACCGAAAAGAAGCTAGTACGGAAACAAATATTGTGAGAATATGATTCTCTTAACATCATCTATTCAGTTTTTTGTGGACCATTGGATGAAGATCGATGGTCGAGATTTAATCTTGGGGGAGATGTTGTGACTTGATGGTATTGATGTTGACACAATAAGGTCTTCCCACGTTTTTGGCAGAGGCATGGGTCTTTCCTTCCTTCCCCTTCTTATGTAGACTCCCTCTGCCATTTCTTGTGGAGCTCTCGTTTTTCACTTGAATGTGGTGGTTCTTTATCGGTTTTCCCCCCTCTCTCTCTTGGAAGGTGATTTGCAAGTCATGGAGGGCTGTTCCTGAGCCTGAAAAACACCCATAAGGAGGAGGAGAAGCTGCTGAAACGAGGAAGGAAAACTGCAGAAAATTCGGCCAAACACGGTTGTCTCCTTCCACACTTTTTCATTGTTTTGCCTTAGAATTTCTTCTATTGATTGATGTTTATGGTTGATTGAACTCCTAGGATCCCCAACAAAGTGGTATCAGAGCTAGGAGGAGTGAAATCTGTCCAAAAATCGATCGAAATCGGCAAGGAAATCACTATTTCATTTTCTGACCGAATCTGAAAAATTCAAATTCCAGCCAAACTATTGACTTTCCGGTGAAATTGAACCTGGACCCATAACCAACAGACTGAGGCGCTCCTTGTGGTGGGGCGCGTGACCGACGGCGGCGCGTGGCGGACCTCCGGCGAGCTTTTTTCGGGCAGTTTACTTATTTTGACGTCCTGAACGCACAGATGTCGTTTGTTTTCTGTTTCAGGTTTTACAGAAAAAGTTGGACGATTTTGCCCCTGGCTTGACGTCTACCGCAATTAGGTTCAGAAACTTGGTGGTATATTTACTGTTTTTCAACAGTAGTTTGGTAAGATTATTCCAAACTCTTCGTTAGGTTAGGTTTGGTATCCTTACCAGTTTATGCATGGTTATTGCTTGGTTGCTTATTTGTGAATTTTGTTGATTGAATTCTTGTGATTAATTTGTAACCTGGAAGCATATTTACGTGCTTTATATACTTGTGTTTCGTGAACGGATTATTTCACTGTTGTGCTTCATTTCCAAAAATTGTTTTTTAAAACT